>NC_143212.1:11797711-12100742 GCF_030267445.1 Bombyx mandarina | reverse complement strand
TTTTTAATTCTTTTTGTTGTTCAAATGGTTAGACGAGCTCACGGCCGACCTGGTGTTAAGCGGTTACCGGAGCCCATAGACATCTACAATTTAAATGATGCCACCCACCTTGCGATATGAATTGTAAGATCTCAGTTTTTACAGTACAGCGACTGCCCTACCCTTCAAACCGAAACGCATTACGCTTCACGGCTGAAATAGGCGGGGTGGTGATACCTACCTGTGCGGACTCACAAGAGCTCCTACCACCATTAATTACGCAAATTATATTTTTGTTTTTCCTTCACCGTAGAAGTCAATCGTGAAAATTTGTTAAGTACGTATTTCATTAGAAAAATTGGTACTCGCTTGCGGGTTCGAACACCAGTGCATCGCTAGATACGACTGCACCGGGCGTCTTATCCCTTAGGCCACAACGATTAAATAGCAACCTTTCTGTAATTTTTTTCTCTTTGTATTGCTTGGCCGACCACTTTGAGGTACGAGTCCTAATCTAAGGGCCTGTGCACACCATTTACAAGCGAGAGAATCTAGTGTAGACAGTATACAACAACGGTTAGAAAACTAATAGGACATGAAAAAAAATTTGCGAATTATTATCGAATGTCGTATTCATCATTTCAAGAACTTCTTGAGATTCTTAAGCCGGAATTAACTCGTCAAAATACAGTGTCAAGATCATGTATATCGGCAGAAGAAGGTTTACTTATAGCAATAAGGTAAAAGAGACATCTTGTCTTCTGCGTCGAAAGGCTCCATTTTTTTGTTCCAAAGACGTGCGGTGCACCAAATTGCTCGATTGCTACTAGCGTAGATTCACACTTCCCTCGTTGTGGGGGAAACCCCGCCCGTAGAGAAGGCGCGCACGCTAGCGGTCTACTAACTCACATGTGTACGCTAACGCGCCTTTGTATCGATACAAACGACAACAAACTGCTCTGTAGGATAAAAGACGGCGCGCTAAAAAACGTGGTGTGCACAGGCCCTTATCTTAACTTTTATAGTACAAGCGTTGTGTCATAAGTATTATGTATTTATGGAGTTCTAAAATCGACCGTGTATATGTGAAAGAGTACAATATTTTTACTAACTACCCATAATTTTGACGTTGTTATGCTCAAGAGTAATAAGTTATAAAAAAATATAATAGATAGTATATATTATAATGATTTACAAATCTAGTAGGAAAACTAGATTCTTATAGAAATTGAATAAGAGATTTAAGCGAGTTCTGGACTTGATTTATGACATTTCTTTCAAACAGCATTATGATACTCACGTCTGTATTTTCGGCAGTATCAGCTGTGGAGTGTACCTCTACCAATGTCCGTTCTGTTAAACTTAACGGACTTTGTACACATTTAGTTACTTCCTGTTGCTTTCTAAATGGATTCCGAACGCCACCAGGTGACGCTTTTATTGTCTGCAACAAAATGTACATCAATTAATTACATCAAATTTGTTTTTATTTGTGTATTTCTAATTCAAACAACATAATATTCGAATATATATATATATATTTTTTTTTTTTTTTTTATGATTGAAAGTTTACTGGTGGCCCGAAGGCCTTTCCAGTTTCACCAGGACAGGTGGGCGAGCAAAGGCTCAGCCAAGAGGGGTGGGATTTGCTAACAACTGCCCGAGCGGCTCCGAAGGAGACCTAACAACTCAAGAGCAATTGTTTCGCGAATGAATCTACTACCGGATCGGAATCGCGACCCGCTGAGAAGATCCGGCGAGAAACTCAGCGGGCTGATGCATGGGTTAGGTTGCACGTCGACCTCTTTGTCGAGTTCGACGAGTACGGTTACCGGGGTCCCTAAGCCTGCCCCTAGTATTAGAGCTGAAGGCATCTAATGCAAAGGTTATTGGATCTGATGGATCCGTAAGGACGTGTCTAGGGCGTCGACGGTGACTGGCTCCTGCATGATCAGGATTCGGGGAGTAGTCAGCGGCGGCAACGATAAGGCGATTATCATGACGCATAGCCTTATCGAAGTATCGTTCCGACGCTGACTTCATGTATTTCCGAATTGATTCGAGGCCCAGGTCGTCGTGTAGTATTCGAATAGAATATTTACATATAATTGAACAAAATCAACATCAATAAAATAAGGTTTAAAAATACTGCGTATCCTGAGTAAAAGCACTCATCCAATGAAAGATCTTCCCTTTACCTTAAGAAACGATAATAACTAATTTTTCTATGGATCAATTGATTCACCTCTGTATCAGCATACACTGAACAAAATGGTAAGTAATAATACTTTCAGTAATCATTATTATAACTTAAATGATTTATAATAACATACCACTGGCTTTATAGGTGTGACGTTTTCAACTTTTTTTTCTTTAGCTTTCTGTGGTATTATAAGGCTCGCGTTCAAATCTTGCTCTGAGTTCGTAACATCATAAGTCTCCTGTGTGTCCAGCTCTTGGAAGTGAGAGTTCTGAGCTACATTCAGTTTATCAGTTTCTTTCTCCCATGATTCAGCAAGATTGGTTAGTTTCTCTGCCAAGTGCATGCGCCCTAAGCGCGATGCGTACTTGGCTGCTAGCGGTAAGAGACGATCGTCTTTCAGTAGTTCCATTAATTCTAAGGCTCTTTGCTCTATTTCGCTTCGGCATGCAAGCTGTGAAGAAGACATTAATAAAATAAATAATTATGTTACTACTAGATGAAATCTTTGTTATAGTTTTTTGTATTTGCCTTTTTTGTATTTATTGAACGAATGACTGAAAATTATTACTTTTAGACGATTGTTGTGATGTTTGCAATAATTTTTTAAGTTCACAAGAGGCTAATAATAAGTAATTATGTATGTTTATATATTTGTTAGTTTTTTTTATCCTACCTATGCTGATAGCCTTGAGAGGCTATTTCAGCTTCGCCCTAACGTGTGTAGGTGAGCTCACGGCGCTTAAACCGGAGTGTTGCTAACACTGACCCTAGCAAGAGCAGTGCTTCGCAGAATCTACCACCGGATCGGAAACGCGGCCCACTGAGAAGATCCGGCGAGAAACTCAGTGGGCTGTGTCTATGGGTTAATTCGCTCGTCGAGCCTAAAAGCACCGTTAATGAATCGGGATGGATCCATAATGACGAGTTTTGGGCGACGTCGACTGGTTACCATTCGGTCTACAGGATCGGGTATGCTTTGTTAGCCATGTTGGCCGTTTTATATACAAGATTATGAAGACTTTTAATAATAAAACAGCCACTGTAAGACAGATAGATTTCATTAAGATGCAACATGGAAGCAATTTAGTACTGATGAGAAAGTGTTACAGATTTATTTCGCTAAATATAATAAATATTTACTGGCAATTTTGATTAAAATTTGTTATTGATGAAAGTTCACGACATATTATGCAATTATTTAAAAACGTAATATTTATCAAAATAAGCTACATGGCCTTAACATTTGAATTGTTTTAAAATTCATATCTTTATTTATGTAAAAACGTGACGGTTGTGTAGTGATAACCCTGGTATCAAATCGGTATTAATCAGTTTCCTAGATTTTTTTGTTTGTTTTTTTTACGTGATGATACATAAAACATTAAAACGCGATAATTTTCGAAAAGTATTTGACGAGATGAAGCGTCGGTGAACAAATAAGGAAAACGGCGATGAGTTTGATTTTCATCAATAAAATTTTACAATTTTTAGATATTCTTTTGGAGGTGTTAGTTAGTTAGTTAGTTAGTCATAATCAGTGACATATTAGTTTTAACGCCGTGTGACCCATTACGTTTGTTAAATATTCTGACAGATAAAAAAAAACGGAAATACGTACATAAGACGTATCCGTGAACGACTTCATTGATAAAGGAATAATGACCTTTAGTAAAAATAGAATACGCAAAACTTTTTTTAGTCTTTTTTTTTTGTGAGCTCACAAGGGTACATTCGAAGTTCAATGATGTATATTTATTTACGTTTAGTATTTTGTTATTGAATTTTATTTTAATTAAAATGTTAAGGTAACTCACAGCAAACAATTTCAGTGCGGTTTCTCTGGCAGTCTTCATGTCAACGTCGGCAGTCGTGTGCGCCCAACGTACTAACTGTTCTTCGTACTGACTCTTTTCCGATTCTATTTCGCATAATGGTATCTGTAATTATTCACTATAATATATATAAAATGTATTGCTGTTCGTTAGTCTCGCTAAAGCTCGAGAACGGCTGGACCGATTTGGCTAATTTTGGTCTTGAATTATTTGTGGAAGTCCAGAGAAGGTTTAAACGGTAGATAAATATGAAAATACTCGGAATTAAATTTTGTTTTTCCTTTGATGTTTCTCCCGTTCCCTTTGGTTCCTTTTGTTTCGTTCGGACGGATTCCTTTTGTTTACTTTAAGTTTATTTTATACAAAAGTTTAGGTCTTTTATTTATCGATTGAGGCACTACGAAGTCTGCCGGGTCAGCTAATTCATTATAAAGTAAGATCGTGCGATAATCAAGAATAATGATTGTTCAAAATGTATCTGGGTGCTAGTGCAGAACCTTTCGGAATATACGCTACAGAAGTCAACTGACGCCTGTTTTCGTTCTTCACTTACAGAATATAAAGTTCACTATGCAATAAAATCCGTTTTTACAAACCTGTATAGGCAACTCCGCTATTATAGGTTTAGGCACTGTTGGCGGGAAAGTGGTGCCTCTACATAGGATGGCTCTTACTTTTTGTGTGGGTTCACTGATCTGTAAATAAGTTAATTCTATTAGGAGTCATAGGAGTCTTATATGCTAAGTTTATCTGCCTAATATCAAATCATACGGTTCCACAACCTCAAGCTAGTTTTTCTACTTTTAATGAGATCCAATATTAATCCTTGCCGGTGATGATTACATGTAACGACGTTACGAATGCACTGAGACAGAGAGAATGTTGCAGTGAGATCGCCGGCCATTGGTACCGTTAAAAATAATACTTACAGAAACAATAAACCACGAATCAGAAGCTCCTTTGGAGTGTCCGCTAGTATCACAGATAGGCATCCAAACTCCGCTAGACACATCGTACATTCTTAAAATACCAGTGCTGTCGTAGGTGCAGGGAGAGCCGACATCCGTGGTGCCGAGCCAAGTTAGTTTGGACCCTGGGGTCAGAGGCACAGGAACAGTTTTACTTCGCACTTGACGTCCTGAAAAAATTAAAGTGTTGGTTTTTTATTATTGGAAACGAGTCTAAAATCACTTCTAAATTGCGATATATTTAAAAAAAATTAACTATATAAATGTTTCTGGTTTGATTTCTGGATGAACAAAACTCATATTATTATAATTATTACTGGAAAATATTATTGTTTCCTACATTGGCTGATTCTTGAATGGTGGTCATAAACAGAAACTTTTTAATTTATAATTTTAATACCTTATGGTTTAACACACCTATTTATGACCTTTAAACATTGTGAGGACTCACACTAAACACACTCGGACTAAACACACTTTTTCTAGCTAAACCACTAAGATTTGCAGGTATTCGAAAGGCAAGAATGTCAGTTGCCTAATGGCCTAATTTTAAATTAAATTTAAAATTTAGTATTTTATTACCATTCATAGCAATGATATCCATAGCGAGATGTTGATCGGAAACACCAGGGTCAGTACTGTGGTACACAGCCAGTACTGTGGTGTTGTATCCTCCCAAAGCAACCACAGGACCTGGCAAGGATATCACCTAAAACATAAGTATGAAGCACCATTAAAGTTTAAGCTGGTTAAACACTGAGATATAGTACTGAGAATTCCAATTTGGGCCCAAATAACCGTGTCATATTTATTGCATTAAAAAGATGTGTGGCGTCGTGAGGCGCCGGATAGGAACGAAGTTCCTTATTATAAAAATATTATTTTAAAGTTCTATTCGAAGTATAAAGAAAATAAAACTGGAGATTTCGCAACAACCCACGGTCATTCGGTAACGTGCGAACTTATTGTTTGACACTTCATTCACGATTGTTTGTATAAGAGTTAGTGTATTGCGCAAACGAACGCTCTGAGTTCGTGGTCAATGAATGATAAAAAAAATGTTATTTTTTGTACATTATTACAAAGTCAAGTCGTACACTGTGTGCATTACTAATAAAAATCTTACGTTACGGACGTTTTTTCCCGGTTAGGGTACCCCTCCGCACCGTCCCTTATGGAACTTCGTTCCAAAAGAATACATGTCATGTCATTGGGCGTCATCTGTGTATGCATTCGGGACGGTACGTGCGGTACCTTCGCAAACGGGATTGAATGACCTGGAGAGTGTTAATGTGTGTACCTGCCGCGTGAGCGAGCACTGCGCTTGCATAGATCATGGCGTACCTGTCTCTGGGTGCCCATGGGTGTATAGAGACGCAGGAGGCGCGCATTGGTGGCGCACGCGACTAGTCCGTGGGCGGCTGTTACACATAGCACCTCTTCAGTATCAGGCATCGACACGCTCCACTCCTTGCTACTGCCCACTAGCGAAATACACACCAGTTTACTGCGGAAAAGTCAATTTATTAGAACATACTACTGTTTTTGATGGGGCGTAACATGATCAGGTAGTTTTTCTCCAGTAAAATTGTGATGGGTAGTCAGTTGATAATGTCAATAAGTCATCGATATCCATATTTAAAAATGTACATAACCACTATGTGATCTAAGCTAATTTGAAGTTATTTTTATTGAGCCCAAATTCTCAATTCAATACTATTTGAAACTAGTACTATTAGAAAATGTTTAACGTTCCTTTTTTATTTTAGATAATCAACATATGAATGGTTAATAAACGAATATAGGTGTTCTAAACTTGTGTAATATAAAGATATTAAGAGTAAATGTCGATATTTGTTAAATTATGGAATGTTCGGCATACCTCGGAGTCTCACAAGACAAAGCTAAGACAGTAGAGGATAAGCTCGCCATTGTATGGTTTAAATAGTTATTTAAATGGATCCCGTGGTGAACTGCAGTATCATGGAACTCAACATCGACTGTTGACTCTCCATTCTCGACTGTGTGACACCTTACAATTCCAACTTCATTCCAACACATGTACCTGAAATAAAAATCATAATCATGATCAACTTCTTCTTTTTACTTTTATTCTTTATTAAATGTTATTAATCAGCAAAAAGGGCATAATTACTTATAAAAGAAGTTTATAGAGTTGAAAATAATGACAAAGATAATTTGACTTGTACACAATTAGATTTTTTTATTAATTGCTTAGATGGATGGACGAGTTCACAGCCTACTTGGTGCTAAGTGGTTACCGGAGCCTTAGACATCTACAACGTAAATGCTGCCACCCATCTTGAGACATGAGTTGTAAGGTCTCACTTTTAATAGCTTCAAGATTCAACTATTTATCTCACAAAATATTCACCTATGCTCAAGATGTGCTGGTGTTGATGAAGGCTGAAAAGGTGGCTGTGGTGGTACAGTACTAGGTACATAGGCTGTTTGTCTCGAGGCAGGTCTAGAGTCATCATTGTCTTTTATTAACCCAAGAGTTTCATTCTTTATTTTTTCAAGTGAAATAGCATTGTCATCATCACTTTCGTAATTCTGTATGAGATCATCTGCTAAGTCATCATTTCCTGTCAAAGAAAAATATCATAGCTTGCTTCATTTTGATTTAGATTACATAATGTAAGAACTAAGAAGTTTGCGATGTTGTATTAAAAATAAGTATTAATGAGATGTAACTGAAATTCCATAACATACTTTGATACAAGAGCATTTTATTAATAAGGAAATAAATTATAGTACCATTATCTCTCTCCACTGTTTCGATGTCTTCGATTTCATTTTCAGAGCTGCTACTTTTCTTTCCATAGCAATTTACTAGTGTTCCTAATTGCCCAGCAACATCACAATAGGCTAAAACACCATTACCTGGCATACGAAGACAAACAATATAAATAGTAGTGGTTTTATATCTAAATATGGCCATTAAAGTTGTCTATGTTAAATACAAATTTTATTATCAGAATACTATTGCAATAATTTTTCTTAAACAAGATTATTTTTGATACATAATCATTATACGAATCTGTGACAACCCTAAGTGTTTCTGCCAAGAAGGGGTCGTATGTTCTGGTTTAGGACAACCATTTTACAATACAATTGACAGTTCAAACTCATGTCTGAATATCAGTGGCGGCATTTACATTATCTTGATAGGCTGGTCTGATTTATTATGCCGTTCTATTATGGCCAAGTGGTGGTAACTGGAGCCTTACTTCAGATCAAAGTTTCAATTGAGTTTCATTACATAAATAGTTAATCTTAAGACTTTTAAACTCAATATATGCATTATTATTTTGACCATTGTGACTTGATGTCTACGGGCTCTGCTGGCCACTTAACACCAGGTGGGCTGTGAGCTCCTTCACTGATTTATGCAGAAAAAGAAGAATATATAGAACTATTAAACAGCACTGTTTAATTTTAACAACATCAGAATTGACATGAACTCATCTGTACATCTGCAGTAAAAAAACTGACCTTTTGGATTCCAAGCCATTGCAGAAATATTATGGGAAGTTGGATGTTCAACAATTCCCATACAAAGGCCAGACTCAATGTCCCAAACTGCTATTTGACCTGCTACTGTATTTCCAGCTAGGTATTTACTGCATGGTGAAAACAGACATTGGGAGATTGCACATTTTATCTGAAAATTAATTAATTCAACTGTATTATTCCGTACTGCATTATTATTTATTCTCATACTTGTTAGTTTTGAGGTATTAGGCAAGACCTTTTGTTTTGTATCCCTAACAACAATCCATAAATTAATCCATGTGCTCACACAACAATCAATTAATCCGCAATTGATTGTTGTGTAAGCCTTGTAGCTTTTATCCTGTCTACATATTTTGGTACACAAAAATAGGCTATAGTTCGAAAAGTTGGCATTTCATTCCATTCAATATTAACTATTTTTCACCCTTACTACTAGTTACTACTACAACTAAAATAGATTTATACTGGATAATGTAAATAATTTTTAAAGTAACTCACTGTATTATGCGTAAATGACATTCTCTGGCCCCAACTTTGGCAATCCAATAAAATTATTTCTCTGTTACTTGGGTATGCTAAATACTTTCCTTCAGATGGCTCAAAATCCATTCTGCCTGAAATCATTAAAGATTTTCAATGCTTTTGAATGCGCTTTTACTAGCTGGACCTGCATTTCTTTTTTTTGGTTTTGAGTAAGATGGGTGGACAAGATCACGGTCCACCTGCTGTTAGGTGGTCACCAGAGCCCATAAAAATCAAATCACAGTGGTCAAAATAATAATGCAAATATCGAGTTTAAAAGGTAGGTCAACTATTTTTGTAACCAACACAATTGAAACAATCTGAAGTAAGAGCTCCAGTTACCACCACTTGGCCACAATAGACAATGGTTGGGTTATGCTCAGATGATCAAATCTATATATATATAAAAATGAATTGCTGTTCGTTAGTCTTGCTAAAACTCGAGAACGGCTGGACCGATTTGGCTAATTTTGGTCTTAAATTATTTGTGGAAGTCCAGAGAAGGTTTATAAGGTAGAAAAATTAATGAAACGGTTCGGAATTAAATAAAAATAACAATTTTGTTTTTCCTTCGATGTGTCTCCCATTGGACGGATTCCTTTTGTTTATTTTACACAAAAGCTTAGGTCTTTTATTTATCAATTGAGGCACTATGAAGTCTGCCGGGTCAGCTAGTAATTAATAAATAAAAGCTACAAAAGCACTACAAGTTCCTGGCATAATAAATTCATGCATTACTTTAAGCAAGGTATTTATGACCCATATGTTTCATTTCTTCCTAAATTATGTAAGAAAAAGCTATTCCATGTTTTTTTTTATTGCTTAGATAAGTAGACAAGCTCACAGCCCACCTGGTATTAAATGGTTACTGGAGCCGATACATTTATAACATAAATGCGCCACCCACCTTGAGATATAAGTTCTAAGGTCTCAAGTATAGTTACAATGGCTGCCCCACCTTTTAAACCAAAACGCAATACTGCTTCATGGCAAAAATAGGCGGAGTAGTGGACTTACAAGAGGTCCTACCACCAGTAATTATGCAAATTATTATTTTGCAGGTTTGATTTTTACTACAAAATGTTATTCCTTCACCATGGAAGTTAATCATGAACATTTGTTAAGTACGTATTTCATTACAAAAATTGCTACCCGCCTGCAGGATTCAAACACCTTTCCATAGCTAGATAAGAAAGCACCGGAAATCTTATCCTTTAGGCCACAACAACTTCAAAAGTGTCAAGTGTCTACAGTTAGCAAGTAGCCTGTTAGCAATGTGTTGATTAATAACAAATAAGTTATCCTTAAGAGAGTTGATATTGAGCAGAAATATAAGCAGAACAAACTCACATAAAACTTTAGCAGCATAAAATGTGTTTATTTTAGGAACACAATTTATTTCCTTCACTACCTTCTGAGTATCAATATCCCATATTCTCATTAAACCATCTCCACAGGCCGTACTTGCATACTTCATGTGTGGACAGATAGCTAAGCTGAGAACAGGGCCTTTGTGATTACTCATGACAAATATAGGAGCACCGCCTTCAACATTGCATATTTTTGCTTCCATATTTTCTGAACAACATCCCAGGGCCTGGAGAATTTTTTAAATTATTAATGATACTTATTTAGTAATATTTAACTAAATTTTTAAGCAAATTAATTTATGTGGCCTACAGCATAACAGGTCCAATGTATTTATATCAGCCAGGGTTCAAGTCCCACATGCAGATATCAAATTCACTAAGGAAATATGTAGGTAGCAAATAGTAGTTCTAAGTCATCCACTTCTTCGAAGTATTTCATAATAGTACAGGAATACATGCCATACAATATCTTAGATACATTCCATACAATACTATAAACACATCTATAATTCTATATAATGTGCAGAAAAACTAATGACAATGTTTATAAAAAAATACCTCAATTTTACAACTACTCTTGATTTGAGTAACTGCTGCTGTAAATCTGGTGACGATCCCATCTTTATCGAAGTCAGGAAATGTATAGGCTTGTACAAGATGATTATCAGTGGCTACATACAGTCTCTTATCTTTGTAGCACACTGCCAAAGCACTTTCACCGACGCAATGAGAATTAGGGTCATCATCTTCGATGTCCATCCATATTCTGACATCTCCATCATGACCACAAGTTATAATATTCCTGAAAAATTATATTGTATCAGTAAAATTCAAGTGCATTATTTTTTAAACAAAAATTCGGCCTAGGCTTACCGTCCGTCTTCTGTGTAGCAAACATCAGTATGCCCTTCAGCGTGTGCATATCTTAAGGGTTTACTTTCAATTTTCATGTTTAAACTTTAACAATAACACATTGAATGGAATATGGAAATGTTAATTATTTGAATACAAACACAGAGTAATTTGAAAATCTACGCAATTATAATTTTCATTTTCTTTGTACTATAATTGCATTCACCTAAACACGATGAGACTATTCCATTTTTTATATTTTAAGTAATTTAAACTGCTTTAAATTAAGTTGAACAGATATGTAGGTACATATCGGTATACGATCCGAGCATATATTTGGCGCGAAATTCCAGTGGTAATTTTTGTTGACAATTGAATTTGACTTTTGGTAGTAATTAAATTTTTTCAAAGCATAAATGCGCAGGGAACAAAATGTAAGAATGGATCTTTTTTATTTAAAATTTTGAGTTATTTTGAATGAAATTACTCGAATTTTGAAAAGTATTTTTCTGTAAGAGACTGAAATGAAATGAAGAAAATTTTCCTCAAATTTATTTTAGGATGCAATAGAATGAAACGGAATGAAATGAGACGAAATGATACAAAATAAAATGCAATGAAAAATACCATTACAAAATGGCAGGAATTTGATGGGAATTTTGTATTTTTCCGCACATTTACTCTCTCAGGGATAATAAACGTTAACGAGTCACTATTATGACATGCTTAAACCTGAAGAATAAAAAACTAAATCAAAAATAACCTTCACATCATTTCACTCCTCGCATTCACGCTAAAAAAGTCTGGGGTACATTTAAAGGACAAAAATTCCGAATAAAGGATAAAGTGTCAATAAGGGTACTTACTGCCCACTGAGTTTCTCACCGGATCTTCTCAGTGAATCGCGATTCCGACCCGGTTGTATATTCTGCGAAGCACTGCTCTTGATTAGCAAATTCAATCAGGTTGAGACTGAGAGCTCACCACGCTGAGCATTTAATAAATAGTTCGTATGTAGTCACAAAGGAGAAAATCCCTGCACTTACAATACCAATTTCAAAGCATGTAAAATTAAGTTTTTTCATCTAATTAATCATCATTAAAAGTTTTAATATCAATTTATTTATATACCTTTTATAATACTTCAATCCTAAAAAGGTGTAACGAAAATTTAATATATTAAAGCATCTGATCCGACAACATTAACAAGGGTGGGCCTCGCCAAATAATTAACTTCTCTTTAGATGAAAGTAAACATAAGAAAAGCGCCACAATTTAGAATCAACTTTGACTGTAGCATTATTCCGATTCTTTTCAATTTCTCATGGAGCATCAAACATGAAAAAAAAATGTAGTACAGAAGCGTCTGGCAACACTTCATTTTAATTTTTATTCATTTAGTTCTTCAACCTAGTGCCGGTCGGTCGGTTTCTTTGTAAGAAATATATTCGTAAGTGAAGCGATAACAAATACGTCGAAAATAAAATTGGGGTAAGTTTTGACAATTAAATAATGAAATGTTAAAATGAGACTGAGAGAAAGAAAATTAATGAAGAGGATGATGAAATACCACCGCATTTTGCCGACTGTCATTAACCTTGAATTTTTAAATTAGAACTTGAAAATTTTTCGCAGTCTCAAAAAATAGTTAAAGTTACTTATCCATATTTTTTAAATAAAAAACGAATGGTAACTGTTTAAATGCTAAGTATATTAAAAAAAGCACGTGGAATAGGTACTTAATTCGTTGAAAACCATCACAGATCTACTTAATTAATTTTAGATGGCAGATCACGGATTTCTAAAGCAAAAACCTGGTTTTGCTACTATCGCTATTCACGCTGGCCAAGAACCGGAAAAATGGAATTCAGCAGCCGTGGTTACACCCATTGTCACATCCACTACATTCAAACAGCCAGCACCGGCCGAACATACGGTAACTTCGCACTTAACAAAATCCCTTCTCAGTTGACGTAAAAGTATATATACATGCTTTCCCGCAAAAAATTATATAATTTAACTAATAACTATTGTTTAACTAAAATTAAGAAAGTTTCGCTTAAAAATAAACGCCGTATCATTATTATAGGGTTTTGAATACGGTCGCTCTGGAAATCCTACTAGAAATACCCTAGAAGAATGCTTAGCTGCATTAGACGGCGGAAAATACGGTCTAACGTTCGCATCTGGCCTCGGAGCGACCACAACTTTGGTTGCTCTGCTGAATCACGGAGATCACATCGTGTCCTCAGATGATGTATACGGCGGTACAAACAGACTATTAAGGTATAAAAGAAAAGGATATTTTTGGAAAATTTGAGTAGAACAATAAAATTTACTAGCTTTCCACCCGCAACTTCGCTCGCGTGGACTAACTACACATTATATAACCTGGCCAGAGATATTTGCTGAATATTAGGATGAAAAGTATTCCATTCTTAAAGTAAAGTTATGAACTACATATTTAACATACCTACTGAATTTCGTCAAAATCAATTCAGCGGCTTAGGCGCGAAAACGTAACAATCTCGAAACTTTCGTGTTAAATAATATATAATATACATATATATATATATATGTTAATATTAAATTTAATATTATAGGCAAGTAGTCTCAAGATTGGGAATCAACACTACATTTACGGACTTTACAAATATTGAAAAAGTAAAGAACGCCATGCAAGAAAACACCAAGGTCAGTTGTCAATTAATTATTCTGATCATCATTATTCTTGTTTTTCCAGGAAAAAATGCCATTTTTTTTAAATACGGGTAAAGTAAATATTACGTTCTTAAGGAGTAGGAAAATCTTTTAAATCGTAGAACCGGCAATAATGATTACAATTTTCTTAATAAAATTCGTTTCCAGTAAACAAAAGCAGGTCATGCAACATTTGCATCTCAAAATGCAGTCAATGTTTTTTTTTTCGATTAGCATTCTGTCCTTCATAATACAAATGTTGCAATAACTACTGAAAATTCCGCAAGCGAGCACTAATCATTCGCTTAACCAAAACAAAACTTTATCAGAATTACATAAGTTACCCTACTCAGAGTAAATATTACGGTGTTATTCAAATCATCTGTTGAAATAACGATAAGTGACTGCGCTTGATAATATTTATTGCAGTTTTAATACTTGCGATAGCCTAATATACTTTACATATATTCAGAATTGTAAAACAATTCGATAAAATATTACTTAAACGAAAAAATATTGTCCTAACAGCGCACAATCGCGTGTTTTGAAATTGATAACGGGTAATACCATGCAAGAAACATATTTATTCTGAAAAACATATTGTAATTTTCGTAGATAGGTACATATTTCTATAATCGGTTTTGTTTAAACACGGTTCAATTAGTGACAATGACGATACGAAGGCGCAGAAAGAGACTCCGCTAAATATAGTTTTGCGAATGGTGTTAACAAACATAGAATGGCTTTGTCTTAAACTGTACAAATACAATACTACAAATGAGAGACACCGCGAAACATTTAATATAATGATAACATGCATCAAGGTATATTATCGTGTTACAAAAATGAAGCCTGCAAAATAGTCCATTTGCATAACTATTGTTCTTTGGGGTCTATTGTGGGACTATTTGTTTACATTTTCATTCTGCTTAATTCTGCCATGAAGCATTTATCGCGTCCGGTTCAGTGTTAATTCTCAACCACTACGAAGCTCAATACCGGTGGCCCGCTAGCACGTTTAAAGATGTACAACAAAAAAAAGTATTTGCACAGCGACTTTAATATTCATACCCTACAAACTGGAGTGCTGAATCAGCCAGGCCGTCGTCACAGACCCGCATGGTGTACGCCTTAGATTACCTACGTATTACAATTTATCTAACATATTATGTGTAAATCAAAACAATATTCATTTATTTTAGATGATCTGGATAGAGACCCCAACAAATCCATTATTAAAAGTCGTTGACATTGAGGCGATCGTAAAGATTGCGAGGAGTCGCGGAGACATCATCGTGGTTGTAGACAATACCTTCTTGACGCCGTATTTACAAAGGCCTTTAGATTTCGGAGCGGACATCGTTATGTACTCGCTAACGAAATATATGAATGGTCATTCTGACGTCATAATGGGAGCCGCTATTGTAAATGACAAAGCTATCGGAGACAAACTAAGATTCTTGCAAAACGGTAAGTGCTGAATAATGAACGTGCTTGTTTGTCGGTCGCTCGACACACTTCTAGTACATTAATTGGAACAGTGTACTTATTAAAACGTCTACAATGACTTTTTGATGAGAGCATTCCATACATCGAAAATTACTGTCGTGGTCTTAATTAATGAACAATTACAATCAATTTAAAGTGTAACCGTGTACGATAGAACAATTTCGAATTCATTAGAAACATGTCTTAACAACGAATATCGAGTTAACGGAACTTTGGTGACGTGACCTAAATGATTTGCAACATAACTTGCGATTTCATGTATTGTATTAACGCACTAGAAACCCATGGAAAAGAGCAATGTCACGGTCATTACTCAATGTAGCCTCGCTAGGTTAACACATATTTTTAAACTCATTCCATTGTTGATCGTGAACATTTTTCCTTGATAATCGTAGAATGATGAACTTTAATTTTAATATATTTCTATTAATTTTACTTTAATTTTAATAATGTCCGAATTATTTGTTTTAAATTTAATGTAGTTACATACCTATATCATTTAATTTTTTAGAGGAATAATCTCTATGATGTACTACGGAACTAAATTGAGTTTTATTTTTATTTTTAAACGTATTATTATATAACGCGAAATATGTAAGCGGAATTAGCCGATCGTCTTATCATAATATTTAGACCAATCACGTGTCGCGCATATGGTGGCGTTTGTTCTACGGCCTTTTACAAATATAACGATAGCGCATCAATTGGCTTACTTCTTAATTGAACAAGAGTCACGTCCTCTCATGAAGTAACATTCGTACTTATAATTCAAGAGCTTGAACATTGATGATCTTAATTGAGCTTTTTATTCTAACATCAATGTGCTTTTCCAGCAGCGCTTATGTTCGGCGAAAGTAGGCATATATGCCTTAGGAAAATGTTTTAATGTTTTCCAGTCGATAACTGAATTCAGCTGAAATATATACGCGTATTTAGTGTAGAACTAACAAAAATTACGTAAACAAAAAACAAACTATCTATAATCCATGATGTATTGTTCTTGTTTTATCTTTACTAATATCCATTAACAGCTTAGGACGTATTTCATGGTCGTAGGTAGAAAATAATATAGGTATGCATATTATTCTATGACATTGTATTTTGCTGATAACAGAAATAGACATTATTTAGTTTTATTTATTTATGTACTATTTAGTTTTCACTGAAATGTACGACTATGTATTGTAACTTCCAAAGAAAAAAAAAATTGCTTTATCTATTTGGCTACAGTCTTGGAAAAAAAACTAACAATAATCTTATTTAAATTTGATTCCAAATATGTCAACTAGCTGAAAGAAATTCATTATTTAAATGAGGGGCGCTGTATTTACATTTCAAGACAATCGTAAAGGCGAATGACCCCGTCTTTTTTAAAGTAGTATTCTAATGTGGATGTAATATCTACATTATTAGTATTCTTTATTTATTTATAGCGTAGATGATGATTAATGAGCACGAGGCCCATCTTGTGTTAGATAATTATCGTATAAATATATTTATATACATGTAGTAAAAAGCGGTTATTTCAATATTACAAACAGACACTCCAATTTTATTTATACATATGTATAGATTACGAGTATTATTATCGATATTTACGACTTTACAATACGCTCTATACTATCAGTAGCTTATTTATTAAACTTTATTTCCTTCAAATAAAATTTTTGAAAGAACATACCTACACGACAAAACAATTATTTCACAATCATCACATCAATCACGCTCGTTAAAACTGTTTTTACACTTTAATATCGCATTTACTAATTTCGTATTTTAAGTATTCGAAACATCCGAAATAACAAAATTAAAATAATGAAAGCGAGATTAAATCGTAAAATTTATTTAAATGGCGTCTACGATTCGCCGGAATCGAAGAAAATATATATTATATAAAAAAACTATTTTAAAAAAACTCGATATACTATATTCAAGGATAAAGAATTTTAATACAAATAAAAATGAAACCTGGGATTAAAATGTAAAAGAGAAACGTCTTATCATTATACATCATACTGATTACTTGGAACCTGTGGGTTCAAGCGAAGAGTTCAAACTCAGTTTTATATATGTCTTCCCCTTGCCATATTTA
Organism: Bombyx mandarina; assembly: GCF_030267445.1. NCBI lineage: Eukaryota > Metazoa > Arthropoda > Insecta > Lepidoptera > Bombycidae > Bombyx > Bombyx mandarina. The sequence continues at coordinate 12,083,175 of NC_143212.1, read as the reverse complement.
GTAATCGGAAAAAATATCACACCGATCACTATCAAAACACAGATGAATTCTATAATTGTAATGCGTATGGTAAAAATCTCTGCCTTAATCGCAGAGATTTTTACCCAGTATCAACAATTGTATAAATAAACCTTCAGTATTTTCTGAGCGATATGAAATGTCTACTAGCGATAGACGGACTTAGTTGTGACCTTGACATTGCTATTACGATAGTTAATACTAAATATACCATGTAACTAATGGCCGCGTCGCGGCGTCGCCAATGTAACGTAGCAAATTTTGTTAAGTGTGCGATAATATACGTTGTCTTCGTCTTTGCCTCGGTTAAGCTCTGTTTTATTTATGCACTGATTAAAAAATGTTGATAGCCCATTCGCGGAAATAGTAGGTAATCGGTTTGTCTGTATGAATGTATCCGACACGCGTCCAGGACATGTTTTTTTTTTGCTTAGATGGATGGACGAGCTGACAGCCCACCTGATGTTAAGTAGTCACTAGAGCCCATAGACATCTACAACGTAAACGCGCCAACCACCTTGAGATATACGTTCTAAGATCTCATTATAGTTACAACGGCTGCCCCACTGAAATAGGCGGGGTGGTGGTAGCTACCCGTGTTGACTCACAAGAGGTCCTACCACCAGTAACCATGAGCGAATTTAACCACTTAATTTTCAGACAGATCACAAAGTAAACGTCTTCGATTGCAGTAATAGATTATTTCAATTGTCATTATACAGACGAAAGCTCAATAACATGGACTTTCCCATTCTTAGCAAACCTTAATAGGCGATAGAGTTCGTCACGCATTGTCTAAACTAATATCACGTGTTGCATAAATGAGATGATGTTTAAATGCGTACATACTATATTAATTTTGAATATTTTACAGCCATGGGCATCGTTCCGTCACCGATGGACTGCTATTTTGTGAACAGGAGCTTAAAGACGTTAGCATTAAGAATGGAGCATCACAAGAAGTCGTCATTGATCATTGCCAATTGGTTGGAGAAACATCCGAAAATCGTCGAAGTGCTTCACCCAGGTGCGGTACGCGTACGCGTGTTATCTGTAAATAGATTGTGATGTAAATATCTATGATTAGAACAACGCAAACTTGTGTACTTTTGCTGCCAATATTATAATTCGTCTAATAAATTATTTATTCATCAACCTCAAAACTTCACGTAAATAACATCAGAAAATTATATTCTCGAGTTAAGAAATAGAATGATGATGAGACCAATGGCCAACTCATTAGCATCCTGCGTCGTTCTAGGTATAGTAACAGGATAAATAACATAAATTTGTCGTATCATTAAATATTACTAATTCACAGCGGTATTTCCAAGTACATTAAAGAATGAGTGTGATCGGGTAAAAATGTTGATTTGTTTCTTTCAGGGCTGCCAACTCACCCGCAACACGAGATAGCTAAAAAACAGATGACGGGTCACTCGGGTGTGTTCAGTTTCAAACATTCCGGAGGTCTCAAGGAATCTAGAAAATTCCTGAGCTCATTGAAAGTGTTCACGCTGGCCGAGAGCTTGGGGGGCTATGAAAGTCTCGCTGAGCTACCGTAAGTTCAGAAACTAATTCACGATTCAATAACGCCTTTATTTTTTCTATATATTTTAAGACGATTTATCAATACGTTTTTATTAACTTGGTTTTATTATTAATAATTTATTAACTGAATTTTTAAACGCCATTTTCATCGACTTCAAAGCTTTCGATTAACGTGGAAGTGGCGCCATGCATCAAGGACCGTCAACAAAACAATAATTTTATAACTTCGCTCTAATAATCTCCTATAATCCTGACCAGTATCTACATGATAAAGAGAAATATCAAATTAATTATTAGCTTGTTTTGCTACTTATGCGTGTTTTGTTTTTGTTTATAAGCAACGCATATTATTTCTTGCATCAGTTCCATTGAAAATTGTTTGGATAAGTACTGTGAAAATGTGTCTCTGTTTATTTATGAGTGAACATTTATAATCGCGACACAATGATAAGACAATTGTGGTCGTATTTAACTGTTATTCCTTATGGGCGTTGACAATATTTAAGGCACAGTCAAGCCTTTACCTTCCGCTCAGAACTACAGCACGTTTGAGGAAGGACATAATATCACAGAGTTAATTAAACATTATTTTAAAAAAAATTCAACATATGCGTATACAGTTTGTACGGGTCGGAATATCGTAGAAGACTAATGGACTTTTAGTGACTGCCAGTTATTTAATGAAGGGAAATTATCATTTAAGGGCCCGTTTGGTTTGGTTGAAAACCGACTTGTTTTAAAACAAGTTGCTAAGTAACTAACCAGTTAATGAAGGAAAATTAAAATAGGTATATTGGTGGTAGGACTTCTTGTGAGTCTGCACGGGTAGGTACCGCCATGCTGCCTATTTCTGCCGTGAAGCGGTAACGCGTTTCGGTTTAAAGTCTGAGGCAGCCGTTGTAACTATACTGAGACCTTAGAATTCATATCTCAAGGTGGGTGGCGGCATTTACGTTGTAGATGTCTATGGGCTCCAGTAACCATTTAACACCAGGTGGGCTGTGAGCTCGTCCACCCATCTAAGCAATTAAAAAAACCTTAACGCATATTTACCACGTTATTTTTGCATTTGCATAAAAAATGCAATTTAGAAGTACCGACACGGAATCTTTAAAATTTCTCGTTATTGGGAACAGATCTGTGATGACACACGCATCAGTTCCGGCGCTGCAGAGGGAGGAACTCGGCATCACCGATTCGCTGGTAAGACTTTCCGTCGGTCTCGAAGATACCGAGGATCTTATCGAAGATTTAGATCAAGCTTTTAAAGCTGCATTTTAATTTGACAACCCTGGCTGGTACACGGGTGCGGTAGTATAAATTTTGTTATTAAAATAAGCCATATGTTTTATATGAATTATAACTATTTATGTACTTTTATACGTGACGGATAATAGGGTAATGACGTTCCTGTTTTGATTATAGATAAATAAAACATTTAAATTAGAGTCTAATGTGTAATTAATTAAATTTTAAATACAAAGGTTCAAAACGATTATTAATAAAACAAGATAGGGATGTGCCTTGTCTATTATTGAACTTGATAACGCTACTAGCTAATTAGTAAAACAAAAGCAATTTGGCAATTAAGCACACGTTTCTTAAAATGATTGTACTACCGTCATTGGGTGATAATCACGTTCAATATAAAACAATAAATAAACAGCTGCATTTCATAAAAAAAAATTTGCAGGGTTTTTTCTAGTAAATTCCCTAACTTGGTTTCTGACGTTCGTAATTAAACTATTATGATTCCATTTACACGTGTTCCTGCCGAGATATGTCCGGAAAGGAATAATATAGGCTGTTATTTAATTTGTAAGTACTAATTGATAATAGCAATATGCCTATTTCATACATTCTATAGACAAAGATAGTTCAATATTTGTTTTTATTGATAAAGTATCTGCTTAAAAATATTTATTTTATATAAATATTATTTCGTTTTTATATATGTTACAATAATAAGAATTAAGAATTCGAAATAAATGATTGTGATCTGAAATTGGTCGTTTTTATTTATGTTAGAATTTTTTATTTAAGGAACGAAATATAATGCTATTTTCAGTATTCATGTGGCTATCAACGTTTAGTTAAGTTAAGTTTATGTAACTACCTATTTATCGAGATACGAGAACCTGGTCCCCGACCGCGAGTCTGCGACTGCTTTTCTATCATCCAGCTTTAGTAGCTGTAAACTAAACAAATGTGTTTTCCGCACATCACAATGTGAATGCATGGGACAAGGTACCCACCCAGCAGAATTCACATAGTCTATGGGCCCCGGTAACCACTTAACACCGGGTGGGCCTTGAGCTGATTCATTCCGTGTAAGCAATAATAAAAAAATCAAGGGTGTTTTATTTTTCAATTTACCGGGAAAATTTTAATCACATGAAAACATGCTTCTTTGATTCATTATGTAACAAGAAAAAAAAAAGGAATTTACTTAAATTTAAAGTATAATACAATATCCATTATTTCATAAGAATACTAATAAGTTTTTTATTAAAACCGCGAGAAATACTTTATTTAAAAACTATAGGAAATTTTGTGAATTAAAGAAACGACATGGAAATTAAAAGGATTTGGCAAAATCTCGCTTTTTTGATGATTCGATTTAAATACAGACGATTTCTCGTACAAAATTTAATCACGTGTATGGATTCCACAGTCCCATCACCAACGGGAGGGCAAAATGGCCTTATTTCAATTCTATTTAGACTTCCATTTCACGTCTCGAGGTGAGTGACAGTATTCACTTATCGATATCCAAAATAATTTTATACCACTTTTTCTAATGAAATATGTACTTTACAAATGTTCTCAATTGACTTCCACGTTGAAGGAATAACATCGTGGAATAAACCAGGATTAAACCAGAATAAAATCAAACCAGCAAAATTATAATTTGCGTAATGAATGAATGAAATGCGTTTATTTCAGGCAACTTAAGTCCATAAAATTTCACATACAATTACATAATATCTAAATCAAAATACAATAAAATTAAAATTACAATTTATCAGAATGACTAAAAACCAAAACAAACAAAAATGAAACCAAATGAAATGAAACCGAATCAAAATTATTAAAATTAAAATTGTCAACTACTAATATAAAATTTAAATTAATAAAGGAACTAACAATAAATAATGAAATAATGTTAACCGAGTAACCGCCACCATACCAGTCACTGTGTTAGATTAATGAGAGACAGATGCTTATTACAACAGTTTCTTATATAGGGGCAGTCCAGTCTGTTTGCAATCATGGCCAGGACCGTGTTGGAGCTGGCCCGTACTCTGCGTACCAAGGATGCGCACCTCTTGCGTATGGTCGTATGAAAGTCATCCGTACGAGCCGCTGCAAACATACCCGAGGCGCTACAAAATCGGGACAGCCCCAACACAGCCCTGAAAGCATTATTGAACTGGACGCGGATCGCGCTGCATGCACGTTGTGTATAGTCAGCCCACAGAGCACAGGTGTACAGAGAGGTGCACCAAGCACTACTACGCTCGAATCTTCACCCCGTCTGAACTCTGCGCAAACCTGCCAGCCAACATATTCGCCCGTACCGACAACGCTCTCTGCTCCCGCTCAATATCCTTAATATGGCTAAGGTCGGCAATTACTATATGTCCCAGATATTTAAATTCATAAACCTGGTAATTACTGGTGGTAGGACCTCTTGTGAGTCCGCACGGGTAGGTACCACCATCCCGCCTATTTTTTCCGTGAAGCAGTAATGCGTTTCGGTTTGAAGGGTGGGCAGCCGGTGTAACTATACGGACGCCTTTGAACTCATATCTTAAGGTGGGTGGCGGCATTTACGATGTAGATGCCTGTGGGCTCCACTAACCACTTCACGCCAGGTTTGAACTCATCCACAAAACTAAGCATTAAAAATAAATAAAAAAAGCCCTGGAAGCTGAGCCAGACCTTGAACTCATCTATCCGTCTAATGCAGTCTTTCCCAAAGTGGGCGATAACGCCCCCTTGTGGGCGCTGTAGGCCTAATGGGGGGCGGTAAGAGACCCAGAAAAAAATGGGGGCGTTGTGTAGAGGCTTGGGAGGCGATTTTAATTTCATCTAGGAGGACTCTTAGACACGACTGAGCTCTCGCTATAGTGGTTTTTAAGTAGGTAGAAAAAAACGGGGGCGCTAAAAAATAATTTATTCTCACAGTGGGCAGTAGACAAAATAAGTTTGGGAACCACTGGTCTAATGCAATAAATAAATATTGAGCATAGTTAGAGCGGTGTCTGTCTCCGTTGCATGAACACTGCCAAGCTGCTAAACGAATTAAATCAAGGAGGTAATGACAGCGTTTGCACGCAATCTCATCTACCCGCAACTATTTTAATTACTCTGCCATTGAAGATCATCAGAATGGCTTCAAGTTTTTGTACATTTAATTGTTCGCCCGTTGGTTTGGTGGTAAGTGATTCGACTTCTGGACCTTAAGGGATCGGGCTAGTTTCGTGTTCGAAGTCAGTGTCATTCATTTATGTGTTATTAATATGGTTTTCGGTGTATGTACTTGTGTGTGTGTGTTTCTGCTACCTATATATCTTAGCTTGGGGCTATCGAATCAAAACACTTTAATCGTAAATGGAATAAAAGGCAAAGAACGTATCTTTATTGGCTTAAAATCACAGCGTTCATTAAGAAAATTGAGTACGCTCAGAGAGTAAATTGCCATGAGAATTAAATTTAAATTATATAAGAAATTCCTAGTTTGTAAAGGTGCCAATTTATTCTCGTTCGAACCACAGATAAGAATAGAAAATTTATTTAACTATCTAGTTTAGGAATTGTAATTAGAACTTTTTGAAAGTGTGTTAGGACGATTAGAATTCTACAATTAGCTAGTTTTTACTTATTTTTATTGATTAGATAGGAGTTATCATGGCCCATCTGATGTTAAGGGTTACGGGAATCTAACGAAGTGTCAAAGTTAATGCCGTCAAAGATCTTGAGACATGAGGTCTAAATCTCGATATAAATTGGCGCAATGGCCAGGTTGCCTTCACGCTTTCGCCTATATTCTTCATTACAAAAAATAAATATAGTTTGGGACAGACCTTGTAATTTACTGTCAACAATTCCGGACGTACAGTTTAATTTCGTACTAAGTCTAACCATGGTCTTTGAAGCACGGTTTCAATTCAAAATGTAGAGGAAAAGTTAAGTTCTATGGTTTTTCACTGCGCAATCTCGCTCTTGCGACAACCCAGTATCCCAGTGGTAGATATACATACATTTATGATACTCTGTGTAGATAACGTTTTTTATCAATCAATTCACACAAGTCAAGAATCAACGTCACGTACTTACATATTGTTCAGTTTAATATTAAAAAATATTGTTTTGTATTTGAAATTCATTAAATCCATTTAAGGTGAGACTTAAAAATGTAATACATGAACAAGCAAGTTTTAGTTATTATCTCGCCTTATATATTGGAACACAATTAAAGTTGGTAAAATTAGTTTTGACATTTGGCAGCCAAACTCAAGATTGGCCACATATTTTCTAAAGATGCCGCTATATATGATAGCTTTATTCTATATACATAGTTATTACTCCTCTATTCTTAATTCTCATAATCTTAAGTCTATCATGCAGGTTTTCAGAAAATTTCGAAGGCAATGAACCATAAAGCATTGTATATTATGTACTTTGCTCTTGGACCATAGTAATGTATGACCTATCACAGTGTGCCAATAAATACCTATTACAAACAATAATTTCATCTATATACACTAATATTGAAATGAAAAACATTTAATTCGTTTGTTTGTTTGTAAGATTTAGATATCCTCTAGAAACGCTGTCTCGGATATAAACTCCATTTTTATCATTTCTCAGGCAGAATTTTTAATTCTGTAATTTTTTTTATGTATCGAGTTTTTTTATTTTATTTCAACAGTATTTGAATTACGAAGGATAAAATGTATCTCATCATCTAAAATAAGTAATTATTCTCACTAAAATCTTATTGGATAAGGGTTTCTTTTTACTGTTGAATGACCCACATGGCTTTAAGTGGTTTCCGGAAACTAAATATAGCTTAAGTGCATACACCCACCTTGAGACATGAGTTCCAAGTCTCAGTTTTATAGTAAAACGCCTACTCCGCCGTTTAAACCGAAACGCATTGCTTTACGGCAGAAATATCAGTGTGGTTGGTACCTGTGCGTATTCATAAGATGCCCTCCCGCCAGGTATCTGATTAAGGGTCTAATTGTATCTATTATTACCTTTTATGTTTGCTACTGTCTTCATAGCCTTAACGTCGATTCTTTCTATTTTGCTCTGACCTCTACATATGTACATATTTTAAAATAATCTAATATAAACAAACATATTTGCATCTACTACAATATAAGAAATTCATAAGATTATCTTTTTAATATTTTAGATGACCATACGTTGGGGTATCGTAACCGCAGGAAAAATCAGCCATGATTTTGTCAACGCTTTCAACAGCTATCCTAACAAGGGGGATCAGGTTATAACCGCAGTGGCCGCTCGAACGAAGCCAGAAGAATTTGCAAAGCTACACAATATTCCCATAGTATTCGATTCCTATAAAGCCTTGGCTGAGAGTAATGAGATTGGTATGTTTGTAGGATTATGTATAAGACAGAAATTTATTTAGAATAATCAAGTACTAAAATCAACCGAAGCCTTTAATAATTTATTGCACGACTGGTCGAGTCTGCAAACTCTGCGATATCCATTTGTGCAAATAACAAAAAAACACTGTCCACATTCGAGCAGCATACATATAACTTTTGAGTCTTAGCTTTTTTGGATAAATAACTTTTTTGGTAAATGAAAAAAAAAGATAGATAAAATACGACGGGGGCTTTGACCAGGGGACGCGCCGTTTCTATACGGGGATGGTTCGCTCAATGGCCCTATACGGAGCGCCCGTGTGGGGCCAGTCTCTGGCCGTGGAGGCGAAGCTGCTGTTATGGCCGCAACGCACCATCGCGGTCAGGGTCATCTGTGGTTATAGCACCATCTCCTTAGAGTCGGCGTTCTGGCTGGAACGCCACCTTGCATCCTGGAGGCAGTGGCACTCGCCGCTGTCTATCAGTGGCGGGCTGATCTCGTGCCCGGGGCGTGGCGCGTCCCAGCCCGTGTGGTCAGAGCGCGGAGGGCCCAATCTCAGCGGTCCGTGCTGGAGTCATGGTCCAAGCAGCTGGCCGATCCTTCGGCTGGTCGTAGGACCGTCGAAGCGATTCGCCCGGTCTTGGTGGATTGGGTGAATCGTGACAGAGGATAACTTTCCGGCTCACGCAGGTGCTCACTGGGCATGGTTGCTTCGATAAGTGCTTGCACCGAATCGGAGTCGAGCCGACGCCAGAGTGCCACCATTGTGATTGTGACTTGGACAGCGCGGAGCACACGCTCGTCGTCTGCCCAACATAGGAGGGGTGGCGCCGTGACGTCATCGCAAAAATAGGGAACGACTTGTCGTTGCAGTGTTGTGGCATCGATGCTCGGCGGCGGCGAATCGTGGAAGGCGATGCTCGACTTCTGCGAGTGCACCATCTCGCAGAAGAAGGCGGCGGGGCGTATGAGAGACGCACAAGCCCCTCGCCGTCGAGCGAGGGCTAGGGAAGCGGATGTCGTCCAAGCCCTGGCCCTCTAAGTGTTTCGGGTCCCCTGACATGTCGGTCTGGGGACCGGCGAGGGGGGCCTAAGAAGACGACGTGCAAGCTGCTCTGCACACTTTTTACGCAAGAGCATCCGGGTGATGGAAGGTCGGCTATCCTCGACTCCGACATGCCCCGCCCGCCATCCCCAGTGGAAGGCGGAAGTCCGGCTATTTCCTACTGACCAAAAAAAGATAAAAGACTGTTATTATATACCTACCCTTTAAAACACATTGTTTAAGATGTGGCTTATATTGGTGCGCTAAATCCTGATCATTACAACATATCAAAACTATTTCTCGAAAACGGCAAGCATGTTCTTTGCGAAAAACCTTTGTGTTTGAACTACAAACAAGCCGAGAGCCTAATCAGGTTTGCGAAGAGTAAGAAACTATTTCTAATGGAAGCTGTTTGGTCGAGATTTTCTCCAACCTACATTGCCCTTGAAAAAGAAATCAATTCCGGGAAATTGGGAGACGTTATGTTCGTCGAAGTCAATTTTGGTGTACCTATTGTTACAGTCGATAGACTGAGGTGAGCTGCTTTACTTATAAAAATATGTGTATTTCAAATTCGTTACACAAAGAATAATTCCCTGATAACATTTTTCTATTTTATTATTATAGGAAAAAGGAATTAGGCGGAAGTTCTGTTATGGACATTGGAATTTACACACTGCAATTTGCTCAATACATATTTAAGGAGGAACCCAAAAAAGTAACAACTGTAGGGGGTCTGAACGAAGACGGAGTGGACATTTACGAAACGATAATTTTAGAGTATGATGGTGACAGACGCGCAGTCCTCAACGTTGATAGTAGGTTCAAAATGTGGAACAAAGCCACTGTGGTTGGCACCAACGGTCATATTACAGTAAGACCCTCAACTTAAATTATTTTTAGAATAGTAATAGTCACAGTACACAGCATGTACTATATACATGTGTGTAGCAACAGCCTGCGATGTCGTGTCCAAATGGTTGTCTGAATAAGATCGCTTTAAGGGATAAGACTGTCCATAGCACAAATTATACCTGCCTATTGATTAGTTTTCAATGTAAATTGTTTTGGTGCTTATTAGTATAAGATTAACTCATTGGTATATGACAATAGATGTTATCAGTCTGTGATTTTTTACAAATAATTGTTGATAATTATATTATCTAACATAATTTTAGATAGAGGATCCGTTCCATTTCCCGGAAATTTTTATTAACACAGATGGAACAGTAGAAAAGTTTCCGCTTCATAAATCTTCATTACCCTACAACTTTAGAAACAGCGCCGGTTTAGTTTACCAAGCGCTTGAAGTAGAAAAGTGTCTTAAAGAAGGTAAAAATATACAAAAACAATACTAGATTACAAAATAATAAAATTCATGGGATTTATAAATACTTTTCCAAAAAAAAAATTACTTAATGTGTTCCCAATTTTTCAGGGCTAATTGAATCACCTCGTATGTCACATAAGGAAAGCTTAGTCTTGGCAAAATTGGAGCAAACAGTCCGCAAACAACTTGGAGTTTACTATGATGTTGATGACCAAGAATTTCCTTGAGCGGTTTAGAATTGAAATACAGAATAAATAATGTGTTAAAAAAATATTATTTGTCACCACAGATTTTATATTCATACAAAATTTATTTCAGTATCACAATAATGTTCTTACAAAATCATACATTATAGTTATTATTTATTAAAATTCAGTCTGCTAGATCATACTGTCTAAAATATCTTGCCACTAAACATATAAATATATTTAAAGGTGTTGCTGCAGTAATAGCATTTTCTTCATCAGGGTTTAGACTAAACCTGTAATTATAATTTCCATAAGTGGATGCAATCAACAATTTTTAAATAAGAAAACGAAAAATCAAATTTCTTGTCATCATCATCAACCTATAGCAGTTTACTGCTGGACATAGGCCTATCCAATTGCACACCACAGCATGATTGTAGGCTTCTCTCACCCGGATCTTTCACAATCTTTGTTACATTTGTTTATTTAGCTGTGGTCACCTGCTGTAAATAACAATACGTGTTATTATATTTACCTTATTTCAGCACATTTTCGAGCTAAATTTCTTAGAATACTTGTTGTATCAGACAATAGAGGTAGTTGGGTACAGGCCAAAAATGCATATACCCATTGACCTGAAAATGAAAAGGCCACCCAATAAAAACGTCTTCTGTATGCATCTGAACAATTTGTACTAAAAAAAATATGGTTTGTAAAACACAATGTATTCTATAAATAAGTTTAAAAATTGATATATATTAATTTGACAGATAGGTTGGGTGGTTACGAAATCTCTGCTTTCAAAGTGGATTTTTGGGAGAGCTGATATGCGATTTCCTTACAAAGCATTCACTAATCATCCTTACCCCAGATACAAATTTACTGTTATCTTGATTTTATTCTCTTTATATAAATCTCACTTGTTGTTACAAAATCTTGTATAATTTTCTATAAAGTTAAAGTAAAGACAGAATGCTATGATTGAATCAAAATTATGGAACACATAAATAATAGTGACAGATTGTATGAATAATTCGGTTTGTTGATAGTAATAAAACAGGTCAAAAGTTTTCACTTTACAAAAGAGCTGTAATCAATAGGAAGATGATAGAAAAACTTCAATATAAAATCCACAAACTCTGTTAATGAGAATAACATGAAGAAGTTCAATTTTCAAATCCATTTAAATTTAATTAACGGCTCTTAATCATCTTCTGAACATGTACAGTGTAAAGTAATGACTTACCTGTTTTATGTTCTATAGTATTACCAGGTTTCGTTCTACTAATAATATCAGTAAGTACTTCTAAACCTTGGTCTAGTAATGCATGTTGTAATCCAAGCACGCATGATAATGTTGGAATATGGGTACTGAAGAACTGTTTCCATTCAATTACACAGGTTGGTTTTATTTCTATAATATTAATATTGTTTTTCCATATTTTCCTTTTTGACAGCAAACGAGATATGTACATTCGAGTTTCTGAGAAATCTGCTACTTGCATGTTTTGCCATTCAATTGTAGGTTTTAACTTCTCAGGTACTGATAGCCTCGGAAACTAAAAAGACATTTCCATTAGACATCTATTCAAATTACAATAACATTACTAAGCCACCAAACTATTAAAACTATATTCTTAGATCTGTTATGTATTATTTCACAGATTTAACGAATGCTCTTGGAACCACCCATCAAAAACCATCAGTGACTAATAACTATAAATTAATTCTGCTGTAATTGCAGTTTGCTTTCTACGAATAGTGCAGATCATAAATTAATTACAGGATATACAATTTTGTGAGCTGATTATTAACTTTTTTATTTTTACAAAATTTATTATGACTTTTATGGTCATATGAATAATTTTGTGTAGCCCATTTTTTGTGTAAACATCTTGTAGACATTTTGTGTAGACATCTTAAGACTGTATTCAGGCATCAGGAATGAATCATTTAAGAATATGTCCCAAGGTATGAATCTATTAAGATAAAATATCAGTGTATTTATTGTTTTACTTATATTTTACAAATTACTATTGTGAATGTTTTGAATTATAATTTACAAATATATTTTTAGTACTACCTACTATGCCTGAATGAATAAGATTAGTAATGTCATATTAAGCGGTAGATTGGGAAACCTCAAATCGGTCGGACGTGCTTTTTGTTAATTTTCCATTTTATTTTGATTTTCATGTTAATTTTCTTTTTTTCTTTTGTTTCTTTTTTAAATATTTAGATCAGATAAGTTGTAGTTTGTATATATTTTAGTAGTTAGTTAGTATTAAAGTTTAAATTTGATTTATTCTGTGTAAATTTCATACTATTGGTAAGCTTTATTTTCTTCTCTTTTCCTTCATGACATGATGGACCCCCCGGGTGATCCTGGGGGGACAGCCCCCGATATAGGTCATGTAGTGACAATTTCAAATAATGACGATGGTAGTACCATGGATACAGATGGTTCAGTTTCCCAAATATCTTGTGGTCGTAAAAGAGTGTCAGCTCTGCCCAGAATCTGCAGGCACTGTAATAAAAGACGACGAAAACACCGTGGTGATAAGAAAGATGTTAAGGAAAGTGATTGCCAATGTGTAGAAATTAGTAAACAAATACTTTCCAAAGTCGATTCCGGCAATAATTCTTCTATAGTAGTAGAGACCACACAAAACAATAACACAGACTCTCCACCACAACCACAGCCCCCTGTTGCAAGGCTGTTATATAACTCATCCGATGCTGCTCCTTATGTTGTTCACATTCAAAAACAATTTTCATCTCCCGACGATAATATTACTTTACATCCAGTTACATTTGGACGCTTTCTCAAAAGAAATTCTATTAAAAATATTGTGAATGGAAGTTTAAAAAGGATAGGCCGGAATAGACTATCTATTTCTTTTTCTAAGCATCAAGATGCAAATGACTTTGTTGAAAACAAAAATTTAGAATGTGAAAAATATAAGGCTTTTATTCCATCATTTTCTGTGAGCAGAATAGGAATAGTAAGAGGAGTTCCAGCTGAGTGGTCCGAAGAGGAAATAAAAGATAATGTTTCTGTTCCTATTGGGTGCGGTCCAATCATAAAAATTAGGAGAATAAAACGGAAGATGATGATTGATGGACAAAACCATCTTAAATGTACTGAGTCTGTAGTATTTACTTTTGATGGTCAAATTTTGCCTAAACGTGTTTATATGTGCTACACTGCTCTTACTGTAGACTTGTATATATATCCTACTATTCAATGCTACAATTGTTGTCGGTTTGGGCATGTCAAATCTCAATGCAGATCTAAACCAAGATGTTTTAGATGTGGTCAAGGACATAGTGGTGATAACTGCTCCATTCAAGAAGATTTTATATCTTGTTGTCTATGTAAGGGGTCCCATATTGCAACCGATAAAAAATGCTTAGAATATGAAAGACAAAGAGCTATAAAGGAATCAATGGCTAAGAGCTGTATTTCCTATTCAGAAGCTTCAAAACTACATCCATTTGTCTCTCAAATTTCTTATGCAGATGCATTGCTCTCATCACCTAACATCACTCCTAATACTTTTCCAACCCAGCATCAACATCCTACATCTAAAGCTATGAACAGTAGTACTTCATATAAAAAAACTGTTTTTGTTAAACCAAAGCCTCCACCTACACTTAGCAAAGGGTATGACAAATCAGCTCACCAAGAAATTTTAAGGGATTTTAATATTCCCCAACCCTCCAATGGATGTGCATTAACTGACAAAGACAATGAAAACCCATTGGAAACCCCAGTACTTAATTTAATTATCTCTCTTATAAAATCTCTTAGTCAATCGAATGAATTTACACCGTCCAACGCTGCCTTATTAGTTTCTGCAATTACTCAAATTTATAAACCAAATAATGGACAAAGTTCTTCAATGGAATTGTCAAAGCATCACTCCTAAAAAAAGTGATCTTATTTATTTATTAAATAAATATAAACCTTATATCTGTGCTCTTCAAGAGACATGGTTGAAACCAGGATCTTTATTTAAGATTCGTGGTTATTCATGTCTCAGGGAAGATCGTGTGGATGGGCATGGCGGAGTAGCCATGCTTGTGAAACACCCCCTTTCTTTTTCTCTCTTCTCTATTCCTTCTCACAGTAATAATTTTTCTATTATTGCTGCTTTAGTCGAAAATATCTGTTATGTATCTATTTATATACCTCATCCTTCTTCTGCAATCTTGAATGAAATTAAAGATATCATTTACATTCTTCCAAAGCCTTTTATGATCCTTGGCGATTTTAACTGTCGCCATGAATCCTGGGGTTACTTATCTTCTAATAGCTATGGTAACACATTAATAGATATATTTGATTCAGTGAATTTGTGTATATTAAATGATGGTCGCCCTACTCGACGTTCTCTTCCTGACGAGGGCCCAAGTTGTCCAGATTTAACAGTCTCTACACCTAATCTTGCTTCTTCTTTGTCTTGGGATCCATTGCGATCTACTTTTGGTAGTGATCACTTCCCATTATTATTATCATTTCCAACCGGCAATAACAGCAATAATGTATTACATAAAACATATTCTCCTCGTCTAAAATATAAGCTTAATGATGCTGATTGGGATTTATATAAAGATCTAATAAAAAACAAAATTATTACACTTCCAAAAATTAATCCAGGTACAGAATCTCTGTGTGCAGATTCTTTGGCAAGAACATTTATTGAGGTCGCCAATGAAATTTTTCTTAATAAAAATAGCTCTTTGGGTTTTATTCCTTCTCCTCCTTGGTGGGATAATGAATGCACTCAGGCAGTAAAGAGAAGAAAATATGCTGAAATTACATACTGTGAATGTTCCACTGATGAGAATTTTGAAATTCTTACAAAGATAATGTCAGAAACTTCAAAATTTCTAAAGAAAAAGAAATTTGATGGCTGGAAAACCTTCTGCTATTCAATATCACCTGATGTCAAACCATCTCTTGTATGGCAAAATATAAGGAGGTTTAGATCTGCATTCAAATATTCATCTCCAAAATCAATACCTTCTCATTTAGTTAATAGCTTTTTAGATAAATTAGCTCCTCCTTTCGTTCCCGAAGACTTAACAATTCCCTACCCTGTAAAAATATAAATAATCATAACTATTTTGGTCTAAACAGTATATTTTCTCTCACTGAATTAAAAGGTGTATTGTCACATGTTAAGGATTCTGCTCCTGGACTGGACGGTATACCTTATTCCTTTATTTCTCATTTAAATGATGATGCTTTATTTATTATTTATCTCTTATAAATTCCATAGTGACATCTGGTAACATCCCCTCCACGTGGAAACGCCAGGAAATAATTCCCGTTCTGAAACCTGATAGGTGCTCCTCAGACCATTCTGCCTATCGCCCAATCGCACTTTCTTCTGTTTTGATGAAAATTACAGAACATCTTATAAAAAACCGTTTAGAATGGTTTGTTGAGCATAACGGTCTATTATGTGAATCCCAGTTTGGTTTCAGACGTGGGAAAAGTACTATTGATAGTTTAAGCATATTCGTTTCTGATATTCAATTATCATTCTCCAATAATAAATCAGTAATAGCTGCGTTCTTAGATATAAATTGTGCGTATGATAACGTAGTGATAAGTATTTTAAAGAGTAAGCTTTTACAACTTAATATACCACTGCTATTATCAAAGTTTATCATAAACATGCTTTCCGAAAGATACATAGTCCTGAAACTAGATGACGGGAAGTCAATTACTCGACTTGTTTCAAAGGGCCTTCCTCAAGGATCAGTACTTAGTCCAATATTATATAATATTTATACTCAAGATTTAAAATCATCACTTAATAGTGTAAATGTCCTTCAGTATGCTGATGATCTTTTAATTTACTGTTGTGATAAATCTATTGAAAAAGCTAGTTCGTCTATAACACAATCGCTGATAAATTTAAAAACTTGGTTGGACCTAAATGGCCTTGATCTATCACCTGCAAAAAGTACAATAGTTTTATTCACGAGATCAAGAACGCCTCCTCCTATCTCTATATTTTATGAGGGTAATCAGATTCCAGTCAAAGCTAATGTTAAGTTTTTGGGAATTGTCTTAGATTCGAAACTGACTGGTATCCCACATTGTGATTACCTAAATACTAAATGTGAACGTGCTCTTAATATTTTAAGATGTTTGTCAGGTGTTAGGTGGGGTGCTCACCCTTTTTGCATGAAATTGTTATATAATGCACTTATAAGAAGTATGCTAGATTATGGTACATTCTTGCTGGAGCCTGGGAGTGTTAAAGCATTTAAAAAACTAGATCTCATACAGTCCAAAGCTTTACGAATAGTTTCTGGTGCTATGCGGTCAAGCCCTATCAATGCTCTTCAAGTAGAATGTGGTGATCCTCCACTACATCTACGTCGTCAATATTTAGCAGACAAATTTATATTCCGATCTTTTCAGTTTCTTAACCACTCTCTTTATAACAAACTTCAGCAACTTTCTCATTGTATAGATACATCTGCATATTGGAGACATAAAAAACCACCTTGTCTAATCAATAGTTTTAAGAAATTTATTAACATAAAAGCTCCTATTCATCGATCCATTAATTACCCTCTTTTCAATACTAGCTTTGAAGCATTAATGTCTCTTCCAGAAATCCATTTTAACTTTGATTTAAAGAAGCACGATATTTGTACAAAATTTTCATTTAATCTTCTTAAAAATACTGTTTGGGTTAATTACCATCATATTTTCACGGACGCGTCTAAACACTCCTCTTCTGATCCTGTTGGTGTAGGTGTCTATCATGCTCAATTTAAAATATCACAGAAAATCAAACTTCCTCCGGAAACATCGGTGTTTACTGGGGAATGTTACGGTATTTTTAAGGCTATTGAATATATTATTCTATTTAAACTTCCAAAAACAATAATTTTCTCTGATTCAAAAAGTGCCTTACAGTCTCTCAATAGGTTCCCATTTAAATCAAAAAATATTTCTTCTGTTGTCATAGAAATAAGAAATCTATTAAATAAATGCAATCATTTTGGTCTTTCTGTGCTCTTTGTATGGATCCCTAGCCATAGTGACATTGCTGGTAATATAAAAGCAGACCAATTAGCTAATGAAGCCGTGGAAGATGGCGACATTTTCCCTTATAAAGTTTATTGCCAGGATCTAGGCGCTCTTCCTGTAGTTCACCTTCAGGATCGCTGGAATAGACTCTGGACTGAAACTGGTCAATCAAAAGGCAGGAGATATTTTAACCTTCAGCCAATTATTTCATTAAAGCCGTGGTTTTTCCGTGTCAAATGCAATAAGCTAGTATGTTCTTCTATCATAAGAATGCGTTTGGGTCATGTTTGCACTCCTGTTCATCTTAATAGATTAGGCATTGTATCTACTGACATATGTGAATGTGAATCAGATAAATGTGATCTAGATCACATTTTCTTTTCATGTCCTCTATACGACCGCTCCTCATTCCTGAATGATCTAATGTCTCTTAATGTTCCTTTTCCTACCTGTATATCCTGTATAATTATGTATCCATGTATATTTTATAAAATATTGTCATCTTTCATCCTTCAGAACCATATTAAAGTTTAAATATTTGATTTGTAAGTGTATATATGTATATTTATGAAATTTTTATTGTCCGTTTCAAACTTCTTCCAACTTATCTGATCGTTTCTCATGTTTCATATCCTATTTTAACTTGGTTTCCCAATCTTTTAATTTACGTCATTGGCAAAAAGTAAACGCTATTGCCAAAAGAAGAAAAAAAAAAAAAAAAAAAAATGTCATATTAATAAACATAAATAAGTGATATCAATTAATTAATTATTCTTGATTTAGTACACATTAAAATTCTTTTAATTATTCTTATCAGTGCTAATAATGAAAATTATGTATAAAATGACATCTCAGCTGCATTTTGCACAATTAAGTGAGCTTAACTCTGTGTATTGAAAATTAATTAAAACAAATTTATTCATATAGAACCAGGTTTGATAGTTGAAATCAAACTCGGTTTGGTGAAAAAAGGTGACCTAAACATTAAAATTAGATTGATGCAGATAATGATTTTAAAAATGTTATACAACTTTAGCTACTGGTGCAGATATTTAGAACAATGCGGAAATGTACCCAACCTTTTCCATAGTTACATCAGATGCTGTATATAAATATATTACACCAGAAATTCGTTTCAAAATCATTGGCATCATGGTTACATGAATGTAAATTTTGTTAATCAATCATTTTTAAAATCGTTTTTCAGAACTTCAACTGACCTCATGCACATACTGAGACTGATTTTCGGCAAACTTTGAATAATCTTTGTTGCATTTCGTAACTGCTGCAATGTTTTTACGCTCCTTTATGACTTTAAGTAAATATTCTTCACCGTTCGTTGGAACCTCTTTTAATTGCACATCAGGACTTATTTTGAAGCACGGTGATACTATATCCAAATTATCTTCATCATCCTTCATTGTTTTCAAGTACTTTTTCAATGACATCTTTTTCACTAAATTACAGCTTTGAGATATTATAACATTAACAATTCATAGTACATATATATGTAATGACTAATAAATAATACTTTTGTTTTGTCTATTTAGGCAGTCAAAAGAAATATAGCCCGTACAGCAATATTCATAGTTAATAACACTTAATATTTGGACAATATTTTTCTATAATTTCATTCTTGTGATCGGAAACGCGGTTTTATTAGTGATCGGTGACAGCACTGACAGCTGTTGGAATGTTGATCACAGATTATTAATAAATAGTCTTTTTTTTTTTCTCCCATTTCTTGGCCTGCACGGTTTGTGCGTCAGCCATAATAAATAGTTACTAATGTTGATTTCATAGAGTTAGTGTTGTAGGTACTTATTAACTCCATGGTTGATTTATAAAATCGGGCTTTTTTATCACGTAAATGTAGATTGTGGCAGTAGTGTGAAGATTCGAAAAGATAGCATTTTTGAAGTGAAACTTCTAATGCGATTTTCAACAAGGTTGCGACGTTTAAACTTTAACGCTACCATATCAGAGAAAGAATTTTTATTAAGCGATTTTATGACCTCGTATCTAAGACCTTTAGGTCAAGTCTTATTTTTAATTTTAATGATACGTACCTTTTTATACGAAAATGATATTATGAAATGAAATGAAGTTGATTATTATGAAACATAGCATGAAATGCAATGAAAGCGAAAAGAAATGAAATGAGATGAGATGATATGGGATGAAGTATAAACTCAGTAAAATGGTGGTCATTTACTGAGACTTTTTCAGTGGACTTTTTGGAAGATAACGAGAAGTTGTTGGAAGGTTGTGATGCTGTCCACGTATAATTATCTATGATGCATTATATTTGAATTTATATTATGTTCCTTTTACTTTTGATGTGCGGTGTCATTCTGAATTATATTTTCTCTTATACAAGTCAACACAATGTTTTCAAGTATTTAATTTACGTTTTAATTAATTGCTATAGCCGCTAGTCCATCCACCCGATCAGAAGTTACGTTCAGCGGCTCTGTTTCATTTTCCTACATTTATGCACTTTCACAGATACTAAACAGTTAATAAACCACAGTTATTGCACATTTCATTTTTCATAAAAATATAAATAAGTAACAATGAAAATTAAATAAGACAAGGCTTAAAGGTCTTAGTTACCAGGTCATAAAATCTCTTAAAATAATAATAAAAAAAGTATTGTAAGTAGTAAGTATTAGCGATGTGAACCGATTACAATTTCTGGCTCCGGTTTATTACCGGTTTTTTTCTCAAAAAACCGGTTTTTTTAGGTATTTTTAGGTTTTTTCCATAAAGGCTAAATAATCACTAAATAAAACAAATTTACATAGAAACGAAGAGTTTTCTTCATACAATTAATTGGGTGAGCATATTTTATATAGGCTTTTAATGATCATATACACCCCTATTTTTTAATTAGTACAAAAAATTTAACTGGGCTCTAAGTATCTTTAACTAATCATATTTGTGTAGTTAAAAAATAAAAAGCACTAAGTCTCAAAACTGTCCACAAAAATACGTAATAACTGGTAAATGCTAAATAATTATAAAAAAAATCAATCAATGACCGATAGTAGATACGTGCGGCAGGGTTTGGGTACCTACGGGGCGCTGCTCCATTGTAAATTCCGGGAAACTCAAGTCGAAGCCCACCAACCACCCCTTGTCCCTCTGCGCCCGCGCCGTGCCCCGACGCAACAACGACAAAAAACAGTGCTAAATTGTTATCGGAAGTGTGCGCATGCTTTTTTTCGTTGCAACAGTTGTTTGTTTAAGTTTTCCCTGACGCGATGGCTTATCAGTTCACATCACGGGAGTATGTAGCTATGCTTCGTGCGTACTTTTTGAGTGGAGAAAACGCGAGTGCAGCTGTACGTATGTACAGGGAAGACACCCAAACGCTCGACAGCCAAATGTGCGAACCGTGGTAAATGCTTACCAGCGTTTACTAGATCACGGTTCATTCCACGCACGGTCACCTACGTACGTCAAGAACAAAGAAGACCGGCGTTGTCACAAAATCTGTACGACGATGTACTAGCGTATTTTGAAGAGGATCCCCGGCGGAGTACAAATGACGCTGATCGACGGTTTAACATCAGCCAGTCCTGTGCCTGGAAGATTATTAATAAGGCTGCATTACATCCATATCACTACAGGAAATCTCAAGAATTAACGCCCATGGACTTCTTTTTGTGGAGTGAAATTAAGAGACGTGTGCACAGAAGCGAGCGAATTAGGCTCGAATGATTAAAACAGCGCATATTGGACGCTATTCACGAAGTGAAAAGACAGAGAAGCGTACTTCTCTCGTTAAAAACAATTTAATGAAACGAGCCCGTCTGTGTATTAACAATAGTGGCGGACATTTCGAAGGACAAATGAAATACTTGTAAGTTTAGTAAATAATACCTATGTAAATAATTATTGTAAATAGCACCTGATTCTAACTTCATAAATATGCCAAAATTTCTCTTTTCTTTTAGTACAGAATACCTTATTTATTGTAATATTTGTTTATTGTTTTCTAATCACATACGTATTTAATTAATTGTAAAAAGGTAATTTTGCCGGTCCTAAGCCCAGATGAATATGAAGGAGAGGTTAGAATTTAGAAAATTAAATAAAGTAGGTAACTACATCACATGTTCTTTTGTTTCATTTTATTGTCTAAGGCCATCTACGTCACAAGTACGACAGTACGAATGCGAATGAGTAGGATGGAATACCATCAATGAAGTTCAATGAACTAATGAATGGATTGTAAAGTAATATGTCCATGATTTCAGTGAGATTTTTTACAATAAACAAATGATAATAACTTTGCTATTTAAAGGTATTATAAGATTTTTCCGTCACATATATGATAATAATGTCTTCCCTAATATGTCCTTAAAATTTTTGTACTAGTTATAAAATAATGGTGTATATTATCCAATAATAAAAAGCTTTTTATTTTTGATTTAATACTATTGTATTAAATCAAAATTTTGATGCAAGAGGCATAGTTGGTCCACTGCGTCATTCAGAAGCCTGCTCCTTCTGGATGTTAGCACGTGCCAGCAATTTCGGTGTGGTTTACTGTGGCGGCTTCAGTCTCAATATACATTCGCACTATATTCACTGCGGCCGCCGTGGCGTTTGGAATATCCCGTTTTCGCGAATGCAAAATATCCAGAATACCAGGTTTTTTAAAATTGTTTGTGGTTTTTTCTGGCTGTTCCGATGATAAAGCCAGAGTTGAAAATTCTTCAAGAAGATTCCCCAGTTCACGGTGCACCATCTCTTTTGCAGACAACATGTGCTTTGGTTGGCGAAAGCCATTTCTGAGTGTTGGGTGCAGATATGTGGATATTTGGGTCACGGTCCTCATTTCGTACGCTAAAAGTCTACCAACCATATTGTGGTTATTGCACTGTAGTTTTTAAATGTAATGCACGGTAATTTGATCCTGAAACACGGTTTTTTTTTTATTTGTAGCTTGTATATTTGATCTGGTAGCACTGGTGTGAACTGTGAATGTAAAGCGTAAAAAACCGGTATTCTTTAATAAAAACCGGTATTTATCTGTATGTATAAAAACCGGTTTTTCTCCGGTTTTCTTCGAACCGGTTTACATCCCTAGTAAGTATATACAAAAGTTAAAATTCGTTTGTGTTGTAAAGAGGTTTAAATATACGGTTGGTTCCTTTTATGTAGCGATTAACATAGATAGGTATTAATACACATAATACGCGAATTTATGAGGAAAGGATTGTAGTATTTTGTACTAGTAATGTCTACATCTAGCAATCTTTCACAATCTACCTATTCTTCATCTGAAGCAGAAACTCCGCAAGTATGTATGCTATTTATTGATAATGAAATTATTGTAGTGATGTCGTTAAAAATTATAAAATATCTTATTGATGCTTCCAATCCAAGAAATATTTTTTTTCCTTAATAATAAATAAAAAACTCGTGTTATAGGTAACAACACAAAACAGAATACCAAATTTTGATCAATCATTAAACCATGTCCACCTTGGTCACAGCATAGAGCAATCTAAACACTGTGAAAAGAAAGAAATGCATCAGAAAAGAATACAGACTTTGAGAAAGGAACTTGAATATATTAAGTCAACAGAATGGGAATTCGAATATGATAAAGGATTTGCGCAATAAGAAGTCGCTGCCATCAATTTAATTTTCATTTTAAAGTTATTGTTGAAGTAAAAGAAAAATGTTTTCATACATGTCTACATTATTTAAATATTTGTTTTCTAAAAACTCTGAAGAAGATGACAATGAAAAAGAAGATTTTTTAGCAGAACAACTGTTGGATCTGGAAATAATTAATGAAACTCAAAATGAATATGATAATAAAACAGAAGCTCATGAATTTCCCAAAAATACAGTTTGCTTCCAAAAAACAGGTTAGTATGAAAAATTTTGGAAATAGATCTCGAAGATAAACCACAACACTTAATAAAATTAATGAGCTAAAAATTTTTACCTTTTCAGGAGTCATAACCTGCTTAAATACCTCAGAAATTGTTATTGACGATTCACTGTATTTTGATGCTCAGTCTTGTACTTTGGATTTAAAATTTAATGATCAAGTTCTGTACCTTGGTTACAAAAACCAAAATGATTCTACAGTTGTTGTCAGAATATTAAAGAATTTAGGAGCATTTTGGGACAGTGGAAGAGATATAGAGGAATCTGAAGAAACTGTCTATGGTATCATTGAACATGTCGTGATTGGAGAAGTTGATGAGAGAAAAAATAGATATGTGTACGTAAAAGACAGTGATATAAAATTTAGCTTAGATGATGTTGCTTCAAATTTAGTTCCAGTCAGTGGTGACTGGTTAGAGTTGAAATGCAGTGTTCAGTGGAATGAAGAAAAGCCCACTGATATTTCTCCAAGCCAGGTAATAAATATATAGTAATTAATAGATACATTTTTTTTATTTTTCTTTATATCTCTTGATTTATTAAGATCGTATTTATTAAAGGGAACGTAAAATGGTGCACATAATATGTCTGAGCTGTGTTACTTTGAGAGTTCATTGATGCTATACTTTCAGCCATTTCTGTTTTTGTTTTATATGATTATATGCCTTGCTTAGTTGTAAAGTAAATTTGAGTAAAAACTACTGGTTCCACAGCATAAACATAATTTCTTACTGTGGGGTATTTTCTTAAGGGCTATTTAAAATTTAAAATGTAGTAGTATTTTCATTAAAGTTACATTAATAGCCATGGCTACATATACAAAAATCTAAGAATTAAAAATAAACAGCACACTGAATTTAAAATCAAAATATTGACCCTTGAAAGGTAACGTGACTAAGCGACAATAACTGCTTTGTACATAAATGATAAGCAATAACCATATTCGATGCGCAAAAAATATATTTTTCTAGGCCTATTAAAATCATTTCCATCCTACAGCTAGATTCGTTAGAATTTTTTTTTTCAAGTATTTCAGCCTTAAATTACTCTACTGTAAAGTTCACGCAATGTCGCTTAGTCACGTTTGCCTTTCAAGCGTTGATATGATAATATATGATAACATTGAGGCTAAGCAACATGAATTTTATTCTTCTTAATAATTTTATGAGTTATAAAATATTCTACTATTTGTTGTTGACACAGCAGGTCTATCATTATAACAATATCACACATACTATCATTATAACAATATCACACATACTATCATTATAACAATATCACACATATCATATATGACGATACAAAAGATTTGTCTTAATGATCAAAATTTTACTATCCAATGTTTGTATTCATTGGTCTAGAAAGACAGACAAACAAAAAATGAAGTCATGGCTTTCTTGACACTAAAACTTTTATGGAAAATGACAAAATTTAAAATTTTTATTTTTATTTTTTTCAACGCAACTTCAATACAACAACTAACAGACAATATATTTTCAGGTTTTAAAAGTGAAATCAATTAGGCCCTTGAGAAGTAAAATCAAGAATGTCATCATTGATGAATGGTTTGGTGATTATGGAATATGTGATAAAAACATTTATTTTAATAGACAATCAATGCAAGATGGGAGTGTACCACAAAAAGGGAATAATGTAAGTGTGTTGTTATTCTTAAAAGATCAGAATATTTCTTATAAAACTATTAACTATAATTAGGAGATTAATAATTTAAAGAAATTTTGTTGAAGTCTAAAGAAATGGGTTTTATCATTTATAGTAAGTTAAGTACATTAGTACTAGAATCTACATAATATGAATAATTTAAAAATCGAACCTAGGTGTCTAATAATGTATAAAAAGAGTTTGTCAGTCATTGAAATAATATATACTTTCTGATTATTGTTAGGTGATGTTAGAAGCTATTGAAAGCAATCAAGGATTGTGTACATGGAGAGCTACCAAAGTAATAACTATACAAGTTAGTGAATTAATTGAAGATGTTGATAACACTCACACTGATGAAGAAAATAACAGTTTGATAATAGAACAAGAACAAAAGATAAGTGTCACTCATCCAATAGATTTTGAAAATATAAATTTTAATGAATCAAAATCAATGGTAATAACTATTTTAAACAACAGTGGCCAAATGCATTATATTAATAAGTGGATTGTTCTCAATAAGAAAAAGGACTCACAAATAAATCTTACGCCTATTTTAACAAAACCTTGGAGACTTTACCCACAACAAAAGTTTACTTTGACTATAACATGCAGACCAAAATTCTTAGGTAAAACTAGGGAACATATAAAAATTCTATTTAAAGGGTTTCAGATAGATAGGTATGTTAATATTCAGGTGGTAAATGATCTGTTTTTAAATAAAAATGCCCCACATAAAAGGAAGACAGTGCAAGAGAGCATAACGAAAATGAAGGAGATTATATCAGAAAACAACAATGCATTCATGCCTGGTGTTAAACCATTGAAGCCTCCTAATTTTATGGCAGTTCGACTTGGCGCATTTGCTATTCCATCTAAAGTATGGGCGGCAGTACTAGGAGATTCCGAACAAGCAGCATATAGTCCAGACTTTGATCAGATTATAAACAGAATTATAAGTTTTCTGCCTTGCCTTTTACAGCCTTTGAATATTAATAATTATACAGATAGATGGCATACATTACTCTATATGGAAGAGATACAACAGAATATAAACATGCGAGTGTATGATTTGTCCAAAGTCTTTTTGATAAGGTGTCAAGAATATCTTGGTGTTGAAATAAAAGAATTATCAGAAAAAAGACCAAGTTTAATGATTGGGGATAAAGCAATAGTCAAAGACATCTGGGATAGCAATGCACCTGCCTATGAAGGTTTTATACATATCATTAAAGGAGATGTAGTCCTTATGAAATTTCATCAGAAATTTCATGAATCATATACAGGGAGTGATGTGTCCATAGAATTTCATTTTAGTAGGACAATGTTTAGAAGGGCCCACCAAACAATAAATTTCGCAATTACCAAATTGGGTCCTGATGTCTTATTTCCTTCTCGTGTTTCTACTCATTCTTGTCTGCTTAGTCAAAAAAGGCTAAGCACACTCAAATGGTTCAAGAAAAATTTGAATGATTACCAAAAGTCTGCCGTTTTAAACATCCTACAGGGAGAATGTCGTCCGCTACCTTACTGCATATATGGACCTCCAGGAACTGGAAAAACTGTTACTGTAACAGAATTAATTCTACAAATATTGACACAGTTTCCTGATAGCAGAATTCTAGTAGCCACTCCTTCTAATAGTGCCGCTAACCTCATCACTGAAAAAGTTATTGAATACAGAGAAATGTTTTCGGATTCAATTTTGAGGTTGATAGCACATCACCTCGTAAATTCTGATAATCTTCCAGAATCAATAAAGCCTTTTTGCTCAACTTTAGATTTATCAGCAGAAAATACTAAACGAAGACAAATAGAATCAGGAACAAAGTCGAGAGGCACTTCGTTTATTGGCAGACATCGTGTCACTATTGGCACTTGCTACTGTCTCAGTGGGTTGATACAGCTAAATTTACCAAAGGGACATTTCACACACATTGTGGTTGACGAAGCAGGTCAGGCTACGGAACCAGAAGTTATGATTCCTCTAATACTAGCAGATAAAGAAAGTAGTCAAATAATTCTAGCCGGCGATCCAAAGCAGCTTGGCCCAGTTATTTTGTCGAAATATTGCAAAGAACTGGGCTTGGATGAGTCATATTTATCTAGAATTCTGGAAATGTTTCCGTACCAAAAAGATTACGACGCTTATAATTTAACAGATGGATTTAACCCGAGACTTGTGACAAAATTAAATCACAACTATAGATCATTACAAGAAGTTTTGCAGTTGCCAAGTGCGATGTTTTATGAAGCTTCTTTAGTTGCTAAACTTGATAGAACTTCACCATGGGTAACGAAACTACTAAAAGTAGTTTCGGAAATATTTCAAACACCGGATTCTGAATCGGGAGGTATATTCATGTATGGCATCAGAGGTTGTAACGCTAGAGCTGAAGACAGTCCATCATGGTACAACCCACAAGAAGCTTCAATGGTGGCACTGACCGTCTGCAAACTATATAAAAAAGATATTAAACCTGACGATCTTGGGATAATAACACCTTACATAGCACAAGTACGTACCTTTGCATTGTAATAAGTAAGCTGTATGAGTGATCATTTCGATATATTTTCTATTCATAAATTTACTCTAAATTAATAATATTTCCAGTATGATAACCGCTAGCAGTCTGGCGTATAATAGTTTCGTTAATCTTAACATGATAAAACTGTGATTTCAGATTAAATGTATACGCCTGTTATTTGACGCGATGGGATTGCCGCAGCCTAAAATAGGAACCGTGGAAGAGTTTCAAGGGCAAGAGAGACCTATTATTTTAATATCAACTGTGAGATCTTCGGAATCGCATTTACAAGAAGACCAAAAAAATTCATTGGGCTTTGTAAGAAGTGCGAAAAGGTTAAATGTTGCTCTTACGAGAGCTCAAGTGGCGGTCATTTTGTTTTGTGACCCTCATCTTTTGTGTGTTGATCCATTATGGATCCAAGTAATAAATAGCACAGTTCAAAATGATAAATACATTGGGTGTGATTTACCTCATGTTGTAAAGAACATTACGAAATAAATAGGTATATAATAGTAAAAACGCTTTTTATTTTTTGCATTTTTATTGCAGCCTTTATAATTTTACAAAGGTAAAAAACGAATTACAGAATGTAGGTAGGTAATGAAGACAGACGAACATAAAGCGCAAGTAAACTACATGATTTGTTTTCGTACCCGTATTTTTTTAAGTCTGACTAATTTAAATTACAACAATAAAACAATTTAGTCAATTGGTAGATGTAGCATGTACTTGAAGATCTTTGTGTATATACAGTAAAAGGTCCGTAATCCGGCTTCCTTCATACGCGTTTTTACTATTGGCGGATTTTAAAAATGCGATCCAATTCTTCGCGGCTAGAAATGTCTTTATTCGCGTATCTAATAAGTACATAGATAAAAATAAAAGGATTCCAATAAGTATCCAACCCAGTAACCTTTATAAATACATACCATCAAAGGGACTAATAAAAAAAGTAAAAGAGATCTTATTACAATCTTTGCTATTTTGATGATATCGCCAAGGACTCTGATATAAGCCGCCTTCACTCACCGCGATCGGGATTTTTCTGCAATAAACATACAATAAGAGTAGCAAATGCCTCATTGTCACTCTGCCTCTGGCCCTCGTGTTATTGGTAGGGAGGATAAAGAAGGAGCAGCCTGTGTATTAAAATAAGATTAAAATAAAATATTTTGTAATATGTAAATATATCGCTGGACTCGCTAGTACATAAATATACTTTACCTTTAAAATGGACAGTTTTTTGTCATAAAATATGGAATACTTATCTTAAGTTATATATAATAACGAATATTATGAATATAATAATGAATATTCGAAGAAGTCGTGGTCTAAAGGATAAGACGCCCGTGTTCGAATCCCGCGGGCAAGTGCCAATTTTTCTAATGAATTATGTAGCATTGAAACAATCACGATTGACTTCCACGATGAAGGAATAACATCGTCTAATAAAAATCATAGCCGTAAAATTATAATTTGCGTAATTACTGGTGGTAGGACATCTGAGTCCGCACGGGTAGGTACCACCACCCCGCCTATTTCTGCCGTGAAGCAGTTATGCGTTTCTGTTTGAAGGGTGGGGCAGCCGTTGTAACTACACTGAGACCTTAAAAACTCGCATCTGAAGGTGGGTGGCGGCATTTGCGTCGTAGGTGTCTATGGGCTCCAGTAACCATTTAACAGCAGGTGGGCTGTGATTTTTTTTCTTACCTAACCTGAGAACCTTGAGAGGTCATATCAGCGTAACCTTAACTAGTAGGTGTGCTCACGGGGCTCAAACCTGACGACGTTGCTAACACGTACCCTAGCAAGAGCCGTGCTTCGCAGAATCTACCACCGGATCGGAAACGCGACCCCCTGAGAAGATCGGGCGAGAAACTCAGTGGGCTGTGTCTGAGGGCTATAGGGCCGTGAGCTCGCCCACCCACCTAAGCAATAAAAATAATAATATTAATAATGTTTATTCTTTTCTTTAAGCCTACATAATACGGTATATTTAAAGTTAAAATCTCCAGGATTCTACCACCGCTAACGAGCACCGGAATAGTGACTGGTAAGTAAGCTGTAACGCGTAATTTGCCTAAAAGTTGTCAGCATGAGCCGTAAACGTTTACCTATTTTATTCATCCAAATGACAAGAGTGACAAGTAACATTTGATTAAACGTCATATTTCATGAACAATTAATCAACACACTGAAATATTTATTTTCTATTTATTTTATTGTTAAACTATATATCTACCTACAATGTGTAAAAACAAATAAATTATATTGATCTGTGTAAAGCTTACTATTTGACTATTTCATATATTTTAATTAAATACAATGGAAGGGAATGGTGCAGTATTGTGTGACAATCTAATCAATTGGCTACAAACGCTAAATCTTAAGGCCAAACATGGAAATCCAATGGGTAAAAATATTATGGATACGTTTCTAAGTCTGTATATCTTTCAAAACAAGGTTTTTCATTCGAAACACAGAATCAAAATCTAGATCATAATTTGACTTCCACCTAATGGATAGTTTCGAAATTAGTTTTGAAAATCTATTAACTCAGTAGCCTAGAAAGTGCAAGGATTTTTGCCCACTCACTTTCATTAGTTGTTGATAAAATAAGAGATACTACTTCTAATATACTAGCTATATTAAATGCAAATCATGAATTATAGAACTCTCAGATGGAGTGGCAATAGCTGAAGCTTTGACCCAGATAGCCCCTGAATATTTCACTCCATCATGGAATACAAAAATAAAGACAGATGTTGGAAACAACTGGAGACTAAAAGTTAGTAATTTAAAGAAAATATTGGAGGGTGTCGTTGGTAAGTCTGATAATATGTATTCATAAAACCTATACTAATAATTTTTTTACTTTGCAATACCAGCATACACAAAGCCTAACTCATCCAAGGGAAAAAAGTGAACCAAATCAGAAACAAAACTACTAATATTAGCTTTCATCAATACTATTAAATAAACAAATAAAAAACATAGATAGCTTATGGACAGATAAAATGTATTTAAATGTACACCAGAATTACAATAACTGGAATACAATGTACCTTTTCCATTTTTTAAAGGTGTACAAAGAGGTGTTAGTGTCAACAGCAAGTGGGAGGATATTTCATAATTGTACTGTTTGATGGGTAGGATAGGGGTAGAGTAGGTTTGAGGAAAAAACTCCCAGGGAGTCCCATTGACTAAGTGTGTACAATTTTTTCCTGTGAGCAATACTGTACTGTACTGTGAGTTATAATAATATAACAGAATAAACAACTCAACTCTATAAATTAATGTAAATTCATTTTATTATGTAAGGAAATGAAAGCAGGTCAACTACTTTTTAGTATTGCATTAATAGCCCCTTGTGTGTTTCATACCTATTGATGGAAATAAATAATGTTAATGTTATAATAGCAATATATTGCTATAGAAATAATTTCCTAGCTAACAATATTGCACAAATCTATTTTAGTTGCAAAGTTGCAAATCTATTTGTGACTATGACAACTGTAAAGTATTTGAAACATCATAAATAACAAAATGAAAGTAATTAATTGACTAAAAGTTCTTACTAGTGGTAGGTCTTGTGAGTCCGCACAGGTAGGTATCACCTTTCGGCAGTAATGCATTTTGGTTTGAAGGGTGGGGCAGTAGTTGTATTATACTGAAACCTTAGAACTTATGTGTCAAGGTGGATAGAGGCATTTACGTTGTAGATGTCTATGGGCTCTCTTAACCACTTAAAACCAGGTGGGCCATCTCATCCCACTCATCCAAGGATAAGTAAGTGAATTGGGAGACATACGAGATTGTTGATAGACATGCTATTCTCCACAACCCCCAAGTCATAATCTAAATCTTCTATGTAGATTGACTGATAGTTTTTTTATTAGTAGAGATAAATAGAAAAATTTGATTTCAGTAACTTTTTAAGTTATAGCATGTATTCTATTGCATTTGTATTTTACAACTTTTAGATTACCATCAAGACATTTTGAATTTGAGTCTTCAAGAATTTCCAAGACCTGATGTAGTCAACATTGCTGAAACAGCCGACCCGTCTGACTTAAGAAGGTTGCTACAATTAGTTTTAAGTAAGTATTTGCATCAAACACATTGCCTACTCTCTGAATGCGTTTCGTATTAAATAAAAAATGGATTAAGTACATCTGATAAACGGTGATTTTGTATTTGTTAATATTATGTATGTTCATAAGAAAATGTGACAGCAAATTATAAAATAACAAGAAATTTAGACGCCCAGCGACTTAAAATCCTATATCTGGTGCACATTTATTTATTTATAACTTCTTATACTATAAAGTATAAAGGCGGACTTAATGCCATAGGCATTCTCTAACAGTCTACCTTAGGGGAGTGCAGAGATGAAGCTTGGTAGGTGTAGTGTGAAGGGGATATTACTTATACATATATTATAGCACATCAGTTCATTAAAACTATAGTTTGTTACATTACAATTGAAAAGCAGGTGAGCGAGAATGATAGGTTTTGTGTTGCATGTAAAATAATTTTGGTACACAGTCAAACAGCAAACAATTGTATTGTCAAGAGAGAGAACAAGCACGAGGCAGATATGTTTTTTGTTACATTTTAAAATTATATATACAAGATTAGATCATTGTTAGGCCACTGATTTGATTGTTATTTTCATAGAAAAATATCTTTTTACATTATTTTGCAACTATAGAAAAATTAAGTTCTAGTTTGATTGTGCATGAATTTTATAAGGATTTTTTTCTGTAAATTATAGAAAAAATTCCCCCTACTTAATCGTTCGTACCTAAGGCAGTTGGCGGTTATTTACATGAGTGTACCAGGGTCCCCACAAATCGGGATAAGTGGCGATTGCGCAGAATATCTGCCCACACTAATGATACTGACTGACGCCCACGATCGCTCTGACAAGAGTGATGCGTCCTAGAAATCGTTCGTAGTCTAAGACGCTATTGCAATTACGCGCAGACGGGACACATTCCTTGAAAAAAATCCTTTTGCTAATGTTAGATCTTTTTTAAACTGGTAATCAGACACGAACAATTTCTCACGCATTTTTAAAGGGGGTTTGTATTTCGAAAGATTGGTGCTGACCTAAAGTAAACTTTCTATTAAGCAGTTAAATGATTATGTAGAAATAAGAGTTTAGATTAAGTAATCCAGTGGCTCTCAATCACCGCGTCGCGAAATATTTGTGTGTCGCAAGCCTCTGTCAAATCTGTCCCGAGATTAACAAATGCGATATTTTTATTAATTTACTTGTTTTTTTATTTATATGGGAGAATGAGCTCACGGCCCATCTATTGTTAAATGGTTACTGGAGCCCATCGACATCAAGGACGTAATTGCCGCCACTCACCCTGAGACATATGTTCTCAACCTTAGTTTTACAATACAACCGCTGCCCCATGCTTTGAACCGAAACGTATTATTACTTTGCGGTAGAATAGATAGGGTGGTGGTCCCGACCGCGCTCACAAGAGCACCACCATTATTTATTATACATTTTTCGGGTTTGATTTTTATTACACGTTATTATTCCCTCATCGTGGAAGTAATTCGTTAATATCTGTTAAGTACGTATTTTATTAGAAACAGTAGTATCTGCCTGCGGGATTCGAACACCGGCATAGTCGTATCGTTCGTAGGCGTACACAAAAACTGTGTGCTTAGTGGGAGTTTCTTAAGGTTCTCGATAGCGTAAAAGTTAAGCCAATTTTGTATGCAGTTGGAACAGCGCCCCTAGAGGCAAACGTACGCAAACGATCCCATTCCATACAAATATGAGCTAACTTTTACGCTATCGAGAGCGTTAAAAAACTCGCACTAAGCACACTGTTTACTAGATGTTAACTTTACGACTGCGTTTAATATGTTAATGATGTATTATGTAATAAATGTGCAAATTCTTACGTTCTCTTCAATATAAAAAAAAGTATCGCGAATTTGTAAAGAGTATGTACGAGTATGTAAAGAGTAAAAAGGTTGAGGCCCACTGACGTAATCTATAATCATATAACTTCAACATCATTATTTTGAATTCAGGTTGTGCAGTAAACTGTATTAAGAAGGAAGAGTACATAACAAGAATAATGGAAATGGAGTTATCTTGTCAAAGATCTATAATGCAAGCTATACAGGTAGGTTATTTATATGAAATCAAATTGCATCTTCAAACACAATCATTCAAACAATTATATATTTTAGCTGTAAACGGCCTTCCTTAGGTGGGGCAATTTTTAGACCGCGCGTGCTTATTTCTAATGTATGAATATATAATAGAAGTTTTAACCGATTATTATGAACAACTAGTCATGGCTTCCGAAAAAAAAATTTACAATCATCACATGATTGTAAATTTTTATATAATTTTTTGCAATTGTTCTCAAAAACGAAAAAATGGTGGTAATTAAATAATTGTGCACGACAACATAAAAAAAACATATTTAATTATTATTGTACGCAATGTACATATTAAGATTTGGGAGAAGACTGATGCGCGGAACGGCTTCTTAACGCTCGGCACGCTTTATCTTAATCGGTTATTAACCGAATAAAGGCTAAGTTAGTTAATCCTAAATAAATAAATAAACAGTCCTTTTTGTTTAGGTTCTCCATAGTCAAATTCAGAGGAATACTGAAAATAATTTCTGAATTATGTATAATATTATACACATAAAATAATCTCATGTGCTACAAAATAAATATTAAATAGAAAGGTATATTTATAAAACTAAATGAAGAATATTCAATTTTCTCTTGAAGTTATAGGTAGTTTTTGTTCAGTTTTATATAAATTAAAGTGACAAATTTATTAAATTATTTTCAAAACCTTCACGCGTCTAACTAAAATCATCGCTCCATCAGACTGCGTTACCATACCTTCGATAGGCGTTTAACACCAGGTGGGCCATAATCTCGTCTGTTCAGAAGTAATTAAAAAGGAAAAATGTGTGAACTTTCAACATTTGAACATTTTTTTCCAATAAAAAATGTGATTTCTTGAATTGAGCCAACCCACATTGGATATACTGAGTATCGGACATAGTATTTGGACTCGCCGCTGTATATTCAAAAGCTTTAAGCAAAATGCTGCCTTCAGGCTCCATATTTAAATATTTATCAAATGGTATTATCATCCAATTGAATCTATGGATCTGAATAACAAGAAAACAAGAAAGACCTTACTTAAAACAAAGATTATATTTTGTGTTTCATACCGACGTGACTCTTGATATTCGTTATGAACTCTAATTAATATTCTTTAGACGAAACAGATGTTTTATGGACTAATAAATTTAAAAAAAATGGTAATTTTATTTCGGCAAATTTGCGTTTTATAATTGCGTTCGACCTTGTGTGCATTCGCAGTTTTATATGCGCACAGACTGCAATATGTGTAAACAAATATTACTTATGATCCATTTCGATTGTATGTAATAATTGTCTAACATTTGTACTAGCATTTGTCTGGTTATAAGTGCAACATCGCGTTACATTTGAATAAAAAAAAAAATTACACGTGCGTATAGTTTTTGATGAATGATAATAGAAAACGTATCGTCACAGCCTTAAATTCAGTTTAACGTTCTCAAATAATTTATTGTTATATCCATCCGTAACCAATTAGTCCCACTTTTCTTATGTAATGTGTAATTTAGTTCACTCGACTGCTATTTTCATGCATTGAACTCACTTAGTTTGCAGGAGTGCGTCGTTGTAATATGACGTACATAATGGCGAATATGTTTTATAATAATCATACTTTTGAATTGCTTAACGTCGTTTTTGGATTTGCTCATTACCCATTGCGGTAAAGAAATTGTGTGTTAGTTACGCTCGCATTTATGTCCTTGGATCACGATACGCTTCGTGTGAAGAGTTTGAGTCTGATGTCAGTTTACGTTCTAACGTTGTGACGAGACTTTCCTTTTTAAATCCAACTTAGGTCCTTTCATTGTCGGTTATGCAATTTAATTGTATTGTGCTAGTGCCGTCGCGTCGAATTTAATGAAAGAGGCTAGTACCAGTGACCTCTGGTGGGTTTCCTTTGATGTGACAATACGTTTGATAATACTGTTACAATATAGTGTCTACATTGTATCGTAGTCGTGTGCTGTGTTTAGATGTTGTTTGTTCATTGAAAGGAATTGGAGACGTTGACTTTGGGAGCGAATCGTGGGAGTTTGCATTCAGAAGACATAGGCATTGAACATTCCGATGCTGAGATGAGAGAAATTTTGGCGCAAAGATGCCATGAGTTGGATACACAGGTTTGTTTTTATTTTCATTATTATTTAAGGTTCGCATGCTTTGAGTTTAGTGACATAGAAATGTTTTAGAAAGATTGTGGAGTGGTCGGAATGTTACAATAATAAAGGCTATACTGATATCTTCGTTGTACCAATTATTTTTCACAGTAATTCTGTTACAGCGTAAAATATTTATACTTTTGTACCTATTTAAAATCGAATAGCAAGGCCACATTCCGATTTACATTAATTGAAGTACGAAACCTTAATTTATATTGTTTGTACCTAAAGTATTTTACAATCAGATTATTATGTAAAGTGTAAATGTAGTAATTAGACATTTATTAAATTAAGAAGCTACATATTTGTAAGGCAGTTTTACCGGCGATTTCCTTTGACCAGGACCAAATGGTCAGACACTATCTCTCGGGGGAGATGTTATGGCGGTTTGTGGGTCGAACCATGCGAAAGGCTTGTGTGCGGTGCTCATTAAATAAATGCTCGATCACAGGTGGCACGAACCAAGAAAACTACACGACGTGTTTTCGTGGTGTACTATCAAAATCTTAGCTTTATCATATCTTTTTTTTTATTTCTTAGATGTGTGAACGAGCTCATAGCCCCCCTGATATTAAGTGGTTACTGGAGCCCATAGACATCTATAACGTAAATGTGCCACCAACCTTGACATATAAGTTCTAGTTACAACGGCTGCCCCACCCTCAAACCGAAACGCATTATTGCTTCACGGCAGAAATAGGCAGGGCGGTGTTACCTACCGTGCGAACTTACAAGAGGTCCTACCACCAGTGATCATATCCTATAGTATCCATAGTATCCTATTCCTATCATATCATATTTATCATATCCTAATCCTATCATATCCAAATTCTATCATATCCTATCCTATCCATTATCGATTTCCTTTCCCAATAACAGCAATGTGTTTATTTTGTTTTCAGGTAAAAATCCTTCAAGAGGAAAAGATGACGCTTCTGAGCGAGGTGGCGCGGCTGACGGCGGCCCGAGACGCGGCGAGCGCGGCCGCCGACGACGTCGACCTCGACGACGGCGGCGAGTCCCTGGGGCCCGCCCACGCCGGCACCCTCCGCTACAGCAACATGCGGGCCCAGCTCGACGCGCTCAAAGACGAACTGGACAAAGTCGAGCTTCAGAGGGACGATCAGAGGGCACGAAGCGACGCCCTCGAAAGGGAGTTGGCCATTTTAAAATTACGCAACGAGGAGCTACAGGTGCGTTTCGTTTTGATGTTTTTTTTTATTGCTCAGATGTGTGGACGAGCTCACAGCCCACCTGGTGTTAAGTGGTTACTGGAGCCCATGGACGTCTACAACGTAAATGCGCCACCCACCTTGAGATATAAGTTCTAAGGTCTCAAGTATAGTTACAACGGCTGCCCCGTCCCTCAAACCGAAACGCATTACTGCTTCACGGCAAAAATAGGCGGGGTACCACCGTACCTACCCGCGCGGACTCATGTGGTCCTACCACCAGTAAATGATGTGGCAATTGAATCGTTTTTTCTTTCTCTATTCGCTTCTTATAAACGACTTCTTTTCAGATTAGAATGTCACTCACTCTATCTCCTTCGATGTTAAGTTTATTTTAATTTTACTATATTTTTTTTTTAGATTAGCTAATATGTACATATGTAGTTTTATAAAGATCATTGAGTGAAATCGCGCTTGTGTGTATAGTTATTTAAGTAGAAAATCAATTTGTTTTTTTTTTGTTAATATAATTACGTAAGACTTCATTTGCATTGTATTTAGTCGGTCTACATTGTTTGTAGTTAGTTCCGATATTAAAATGCTTTGATGGTTTTATTTTGTATAATAATGCGTATTTATAGATAGCGGCCCAAGAGAACGTGGCTCTGAAAGACGAAGTGGATGCTTTGCGTGAGACGGCGGCGAAGGCGGTCGCGTTGGAGACCACAGTGGCATCGTATAAAAAGCGGATGGAGGAATATGTTGATTTAAAAAAACAGGTAATAAAAGTATTCGTTTGTTAAAAGTATTAATTGTAAATTTAGACACCCATAATAACAATATAGTAATCCCCCATAGAACAGGGTACTCTTATAACGCATACGCTTTACGCGATTTTAGTACCTCGTAAACACACCTATTCCCCTATACATATAACGTCGGAATTTGAGACGTTATATGTATTTCTGTACTGTGAAATATATTATTTATGTCAATACATGTTAATAAATGT
Organism: Bombyx mandarina; assembly: GCF_030267445.1. Classification (NCBI taxonomy): domain Eukaryota; kingdom Metazoa; phylum Arthropoda; class Insecta; order Lepidoptera; family Bombycidae; genus Bombyx; species Bombyx mandarina. The sequence continues at coordinate 12,044,724 of NC_143212.1, read as the reverse complement.
GTTGTTATAAAATTAAATGAAATTTACGTTGTAGATGTCTATGGGCTCCAGTAACCACTTAACACAAGGTGGGCTGTGAGCTCGTCCACCCATTTAAGCAATAAAAAAAAAAGTGGTAAAATATGTTTTTAGGTTAAGTTACTAGAGCACGCCAACACAGAGTACGTTCAACGCACCATAGAGTACGAGCAGGCGGCCGCGCGAGCGAACGCCGTGCGGGTGCAACTCGATATTTACAAGAAACAGGTAACAAGTTCCCCTCGTAACAAATATAATCTTAAATATGTAACATCTATAAAAATAATTTAAATTTTATTTTTTTAAGAGATTTTGTGACCTGGTATCTTATACCTTATTTTTATGAAAAATGTTAATATGGAGCGAAATGAAATGAAATGATATTAAATGAAATGAAGATGATTAATTTGAGACGTTAATCAACTGGGATGAAATTAATTGAGATGAGATGAGATGATATGGGATGAAATATAATCTCAGTAAAATGGTGGTCATTTACTGAGATTTTTTCAGTGGACTTTTAGTAGGATCCCGAGAAGTTAAGTCCAGCGGCTTTGTGTTTCATTTTCCCACATTTGTGCACTTTCACAGATATTAAACAGTTAATAAACCACCGTTATTACACATTTAAACCTGAAGAAACACTAAATAGACAAAATAAAACAAATCACACAACTTCACTACTCGCGTTCCCGCCAAAAAGTCCACGTAAATTTTATACACGAATATAAATTAGAGTGCGCAGATAAAAAAAATTACAGCGCCATCTTGTAAAAATTTGAGATACTATTCTGCTAACATTCAATAGCAATAACATAAGTACCTCAGAGATTTACGAGATGATATAAAAGATTAAACCTTATTTTATGAAGATATCGTCTGTGAAAAAAAAACACGGAAAAAACTTTTTTTAACACCACCTCGTAAGTCAAAGATGATCTAGAGAAAACGTTATAGTCGTTTCCAAGATGCAATAGATTAATATAGATGTACTAGATATATACACTTGTTTAATAAAATGAATGAATGAATGTTTAACGCAATCTGCGTTAAACATTCAATTACCATATTTCCCTTAATAACTTCAATAATCCACTTATATCCTTGATAACATATTTTGTGGACCTATAGAATCCTTACTTTTTCTGAGTGAACACTATTATAAATCGAGGTAGCTGCCTCCGTTATTGCCGTTGTCAAATAACGTACTTATTTGGACACGTGAACTTGCAGGTGACGGATCTGAATGAAAAATTAGACGCGGAAATAACGAAAGCCGATAAATTGGAGATTGAAAACAAGAAGTTGAGTAGTCGCGCTGCCTCCCTGCAGAGGGAGAGGGACGCGCTCGTTGAGGAAAAGAGTATGCTCCGTGAGACTGTCGACGAACTGCGGTGCTCCACGATGACCACGGGTTCGTTGGATTTACGTTTATGTAGCAGATGTATGTTTGTCGTCGTCGTGGTCTAAAGGATAAGACGTCCGGTGCATGCGTGTTGAGCGATGCACCGGTGTTCGAATCTCAGGCGGGTATCAATTTTTCTAATGAAATACGTACTCAACAAATTTTCACGATTGACTTCCACGGTGAAGGAATAGCATCGTGTAATAAAAATCAAACCCGCAAAATTATAATTTGCGTAATTACTGGTGGTAGGACCTCTTGTGAGTCCGCACGCGTAGGTACCACCACCCTGCCTATTTCTGCCGTGAAGCAGTAATGCATTTCAGTTTGAAGGGTGGGGCAGCCGTCGTAACTATACTTGAGATCTTAGAACTTGTATCTCAAGATGGGTGGCGCATTTACGTTGTGGATGTCTATGGGCTCCAGTAACCACTTAACACTAAGTGGGCTGTGAGCTCGTCCACCCATATAAGCAATAAAAAAATTTTTTTTTGAGTCCCGAGCAAGCGAAGGATCCTATGATTGATTCACGAGCGTAGCGAGTGATTCATAGTTAGAATCCTGAGCGTAGTGAAGAACTCAACAGCATGCGATGCAAAAAACTTTGCTCTCGTGTAGCACACATAACTTTTCACCTCAGCAGTGAGAACACATATTAATCAGGAGACATAGAAATGAACAGATATAGATTAAAATAACTATTTAAAAAAACGTAGGTAATTTTTTGATTACAAATATCTCTAAATCTTAGGGTATTACGCGTTTCCGAACGTGTTTTCTTTGAGTTCGAATTCCAAAATCAAATTTCGAAGGAGTTTGATTTTTTCACTCGCTTTTTTATATGCATGTGAAAGAGACAGAGCACAGTAAAATTCGAATGTTTCAAAATTATGGCTGAACAATGTCAATTCGTGGCACTGAAGATTGAAAAATTAAAAAGCTACTTTGACTCACGCTCGAATCAAAATCGCGTTTTGTTCACTGTTGTCTCGCACCTAAAGCGGCATGTTGGAGCTGCTGAGGTGAAAAAGATTTTTTTTATTTAATAGACGCAAGTAAAGACAATGTCTCAAGGGAGCTAATGCCGAATGACGTCAAGGAGCGCTTGATCAGGCTGGAGCACGAAAATAAACTGCTGAGGCAGAACCAAAGTGCGCCGTTTGACGAGGTAACGAACAGTATAATTAATAATAACTAACATTGTAAATGTAAATCGTAACTTCTTCATATCTCTTCACTTTATACAATAAAATAAAATATTTAAAATATTGCAATTTTTTTGTTTTGTAATGATATGGAATATTCTGTAAGTGGTTAAACAATAATAAAAGACTTAATTGCGTTTTCTGTACAATATTAAGAAAACAACATTTAAAGCCTAAAACATTTGAAGTTGTCGTGGCCCAAAGAATAAGACGTCCGGTGCATTCGTATCTAGCAATGCAACGATGTTCGAATCCCGCAGGCGGGTACCAATTTTTATAAGTGGTCACGATTGACTTCCACGGTGAAGGAATAACATCGTGTAATAAAAATCAAACCCGCAAATTATAATTTGCGTAATTACTGGTGGTAGGACCTCTACTGAGTCCACACGCATAAAAAAAGGTTTTTCTTTAAATACATTGTTAGTGATTGCCAGAAATAATTCTTTATAGATAAATAAAAATATTTTCTTGTGTGTATTTTAGATTATTTAATAGGATTTCATTAGGATATTTTACGAATCAAATCCGTTGGTTGTGCTTTTAGTTTTTGTTAATGCGAACATTACATACTGTGCTTCAATTGTTTTTTTTAGTAGGTACGTTCATTTAATTTTTTGTTTATAATGTATGCAGGCTCTAATCGAGGACTACAGGGCTCGACTCGAGAAGCAACGAGCCGAGAACCGCGAGGCGAGCCAGCGGATCATGCAGCTCGAGGCCACGCTCGAAGCTCCTCATCCTAGACTTGCCTCTGCCATCGAGGACAACCAGAGAAAATGTAAATTTTTTATTTTATTTGGGGACTTTCTTTTTATCGATGGGTGGACGAGCTCACAGCCCACCTGGTGTTAAGTGGTTACTGGAGCTTGTATGAGTTGAGATTGAGATATGAGTTCTAAGGTCTCAGTATAGTTACAACGCCTGCCCTTCCCTTAAACCAAAACGCATTATTGCTTCACGGCAGAAATAGGCGGGGTGATGGTACCTACCCGCGCGGACTCACAAGAGGTGCTACCACCAGTAAAACGACTGTCAAAGAGTTTTACCTATATATCGGAGAAGCCACAGTTATTAACACCATCGTCAGACATCATAGGGGCGAATAGGGTGATCGATCTAAGTACACCAATCACGTTTATTGTCTTTGGACAATTTAGAAATCTTCTCTTGACGTTAGCAAACGAAAACGAACTACCGTTCTTATGCCGGAGGCACCGCTCTTCAAGAAGGCTGATTGGTAAGTGTGTAAAGGCGACTACGCGCCTCCATCGGCTAGGCTCTATCGCAGCACGAAGTTAGCCGAGTTCTTAATTGAGATTTTAATTGAAAGCTCTCCAAGTCGAAGAGCTCCAGAACGCTCTGAGCGAAGAGAGGCGTCGCTCCGCCAAGCTGCAGGAGGACGTCGCCTCGCGAGACGCGGACCTGCTCGCGCTCGAGGACAAGTACAAGAAGTACGTCGAAAAGGCCAAGGAAGTCATCAGGACCCTCGACCCGAAAACTACAGGTGAATTTCTCAACAGTATAAATATATTTTAGACGCTTGGTCAAATGGCTAGAAAAAGAGTTTTATTAATTAAACTTGGCCACGATTTGTTGGGACAATCGTTAGGCAATTTTTTTTATGGCTTAGATGTGTGGACGAGCTCACAGCCCACCTGGTGTTAAATGGTTACTGGAGCCCATAGACATCTACAACGTAAATGCGCCACACACCTTGAGATATTAGTTCTGAGGTCTCAGTATAGTTACAACGGCTGCCCCACCCTTCAAACTGAAAGGCATTACTGCTTCACGGCAGAAATAGGCGGGGTGGTGGTGCCTACCCGTGCGGACTCACAAGGGGTCCTACTACCAGTAAAGCAATTCCTAATCACAGACTAGATTTTTCTATTTTTTTATATTTTTATTGAGTTTTTGTTTGTTGGTCTCACAACGTAAATATCACCTAATCCGTCCTAAGATATGTAGTTCGATCTCTCAATAACTTGCATTGTATAGGCAAACCTATATCATTCCTACTATAACATTATCCATTGTATTTTGACTATTCTAATATCATGATGTTGTCAACTATTGCATTGTCGATTGCACCTATAATTGAGGTGACAGCTGTCATGTACTTAATGTCGATTTGTCAATGTAGGACTCGACGAGTAAATTAATCCATAGACACAGTCCTCTGAGTTTCTCGCCGGATCTTCTCAGTGGGTCGCATTTCCGATCCGGTGGTAGATTCAGAAAAGCACTGCTCTTGCTGGGGTCAGTGTTAGCAACACTCCCGGTTTGAGCCCCGTGAGCTCACCTACATGTTAGGGTGAAGCTGGAATAGCCTCTTAAGGCTATCAGCATAGGCAGGAAAAAAATATATAAACTCTTTCAGAATTATAATTTCGATGATTTCTCAGGTCAACAGTCAATATCTGACCCGACACAAGGTAACGCCGGCGCCGCTAATGCGTCACGGCCGGACCCCACGGCCACAAACAACAACAGACACGAGTGAGTTGGTTTGTTTTTTCTAAAGCTCAATTTTGCGTAACAATTTTGCGTATTTTAGTATCCCATCGGCAATCATATGTTGTCAATAGTAATAAAAGTGACGACCGCTCTCAAATAACGGAGTGCAAAATGCTATTTTTTTTTATTATGCATATAAAATACATTAAATCAATTGAAAAACATTACACACATTACCATGTATTTGACACAAATACGTATAAATACTCTTGTTTATTGTTAAAGTCTGTGGTCTAATTGAGAATAGATTAATATTTTGTCTTCAATATTATTTATTTTATAGGTATATGATAGTCTGACAATAGACCCTTAATAATGTTCAAACTTATAATTGATTTAATGCATTATTATGTAACGCAAATAAAAAAAAAAAATTAGCATTGTGCACTCCTTCTCTATATTCTCTATAAGCGTGAGAAATTTGATACTCCTCAGTCCGCATAATTTTCGTAAAAAGGCGTACAAAGTTTTTGCTTCACGTATTAACATATAGATAGTCGTATTTCAACTAGTAATGATTAAATCCAGGTGGAGCGGCAGCGGCGCGGAGACGGCCCGCGACAGCGAGCAGCGCCTCGTGACGTCGGCCTGGTACCAGCTGGGCGCGCGCTGCCACCGCGACGCCGTCGAGACCAGGCTGGCGCTGCTGTCCGCGGGCCACTCCTTCCTGGACCGGCAGCGCAGACAGCCGCCGCGCAGACACCCGCGCGCGCCGCCGCTCAAGAAGTCTGCACAATGATGTCATTAGATCCTCATCGTTCACGCGATCGACCAGACTTCGAACCTACGGCAATAAACTAACAAAATTGACCTACTTTAGAAGAATTGATGGTTTTTAGCGATCATATATCGAAAGATCAATCAGGCGGAAACTAAAAAGACTTCCGCGCGCGCCCCCCCTCAAAAAGTCTGCACAATGACGTCATTAGATCCTCATCGTTCACGCGATCGACCAGACTTCGAACTTACAGCAATACAATGTGAGAATTTCGTGAATATATAATTCAAGATAAAAAGTAATAGATATAAATTAAGCAAAGGCAGTGCCTTTGTTCGTGACCTTGGTAATCCATGGACAACAGTAACCGTTTTAAGATCTGCTTTGGATGTTAATAAAAAAGGTGTCCTCTTAAGATCTTGCGTCCATAACTGGATCGGGTCGTGTGTAATATTCTGTACGAGGTTCTCTTCCCCTGACGAGGTTTGTCCCAGTGTTCGTTACAAAAATATATAATATAAATAAATATTTAAAATAATGACATGGTTTTATCGATCGAAGATTCCTCTATTTTTGTACAAAAAGTAACGTAAGAATGTTAGTTAAGATCCCACCTTTTTGTGCCGACGTGTCTTTTAACTATACGCAAATTTCTGTACAAACGATTTTCAAAGTGTCAATTCCTATTAATGTAAGAGACCTCTTCAGAACTCTTTGAAATGAGTAATTGTACGTTCATAATTTACGAACGTGCATAACAATATAATATTTAATGTAAAGTAAATAAGCACCCATATTGCTTGTAAGAAATAAAATGATATATGTATTAATAGAAATTGGACCTTAACGTAATTCTGTCTTTCCGTCCTAAAACAATAAAATAAAAGTTGACTTTAACATGCGCCATCTTAAAATAAATAAAAGAAATTTGGATGTTTTCCACATTTATTATTATTATTTTTTAATTTGGGTGCCTCACTATTATTCTAACTAGCTAATATTGATTTTTAATCATAACAAGGATACTACAAAGACATAGATTTAAGTGCTCTTTTTTTCGATGATTTCTTTAAAATGGAAAACATTTAAAATCGCATTATGTAAGTGCGCAATATGATTTTGAAATGTTATTTAATTTTGCGTAAGAGAAACGGAGAAATGATTTAATCACACTGTAGTGTTGTTCAATTTAAAATATAGGTATTTATAATATTATAGCTTTTTTTGTTGCATTTGTTTCGTTAAGCTTTTTCTATATATATATTAATACATTATAGTTAACATACTAAGATTAGAACAAATTATCCGAAATGTAAAAATTGTAATGTTAAAACTTTCTCTATCATTTACCACCATTACGGAACACAGCAGTAAAATCGACCATGCTGGTTCCATATCGATAGTTAATTAATGCAAAGGAGATTTTTTGTTTAATTATAATGTATATTATAATTTTATGTATATTATAATGTATAATGATATATTATTGATCTGAAATTGCTTCAATTATTTTGTTACATTTCTGTATTTATTTTTGTTTAATTTCATTAAGTCCATAGTATACAGGGTGTTTAGGAATGGTTCTTGAATACGATAATAGATGGCACCATTGATGATTCTTGGTAACGAAAATCGTAATTAAAACAATATGTTGATACGTCGACCTCATTTCTCACGGTGGATGACGGTTTTAACATTGTGATGTCCGGGTGAATAATGAGTTCATTCACCTATCTCTAATACAAGAAAATTATTAATGACGGAACTACTGCGCTTAAAATTTAATTTTTAATTTTACACCCTGTATATATGTTTTGTGTATATCGCGGCCAAGGAAGCAAAGGTTTGGATATGGTTTTTCAAAAATCACTCAAGTACGTATCAGCTATAGTTTTTTTATTCGAATATAATTTTATTGCATATACGCGTGAATGAGCTCATAGCCCCTGGTATTAAATGGTTATCGGAATCCCACAGATATAACAATGTGAATGCCGCCACCCACCTTGAGACATGAGGTCTAAGTCTCAATTATAAACCGTATATAAAATGTTGCAATAAGAAACCCATAATACATTAAATCCAATACAATTTTAAATGTACAAATTGAAAAAGTAATCTAATCTCGAGTTGTTTATTGACATATTGGTCTTCCTATAAAATGTACACATTGTAATGATTGAACATGTGATAAGTAGTTTGTTGCTATAATTTTGATGCTCAAGTTTTTTTTTTCTTCTGTATTTCTTCTTTCGCTTCGTTATTTTAGTTGGTAAGATAACACAGAACAAAGGAGATAATATTATGATTTTCGTAAAAATAATAATTTTAAATTTATATACAGTATTGTTTTTTATATAGTTTATGATAGTAAATACATATAACAAAAGATTTATTGTTTGTTGAATTATATTACATAATTATATTATGCTACGAATACAAACTTATTATTCACAATCTATGATTAAGAAAACTGAGTCACAAATCACAATCGCGCTTTCTTTCGCCAGGGAAGATAGTTATTTCGATTACAAATGTCATAAGTTAATTTTAGATCGATTGTGGTTGATGAGGTTATACAGATTAATCTTTGTTTCCCAATTATTATCACGTAATAAAATCTTATCGTTCTTAGAAGATAATAACATGTTTTTTGATAATAATAATAATAACGCAGATTCGATTTTATTTCTCTTTCTTTACGGTTAGATTTCTAAAGCGGAAATAGGCTTAGTACTGTATTCGTTCAATTCACTATACGTCGAGTGTTTGTCTCGGCTTGGAGTCAGTTTCGACTCCTGCTGATTCATTTCTTATAAAACCTTTTTTTTTGTCAAAGTAGCCCTTAAATAACTCTTGGGATACCTAAAAATTAAGATAAGAGTACTTTAGTCACCTTTATCAATCTGGTAAAATGAAGACCGCGAAAATATCATGAGTATATTTCAAATGGGGCCTTAACTCTAAGAAACGTCGGAGCTATGAATTCGCTTAATAAATCTCAGACGCAACTGCGCGTTATAATTTATGATTTTTACAGGCATTTATATGCTGTTTCGAAAAATAAATTTTACAGCGTAATTTCTCTTTTATTGCGTTCATTTAAAAATTTCTTACGAATGCTAGCTAAAAGACAAGTTATAAATCCCTCTGGTATTAATTATTAGTTGTGCTTTCGTGCGTATATAATCTTAACAACGCACTAACTTTGCTTTGAAGACCACATTATAATTACAGTAGGAGAGATGATAAACTTGAAAATTCATCATAATTTTTTTTAGTTAAAATAATGTCATGAAAAAAAATTACATAAAGTATTGGCTACATAATATGATTATATGACGTCTTTCGTTTTCCAGCTATAACATTGGACGTATCTTTCACCTATTGTTAATATTCTGCCAAATGGCGTTAAAACAATTTTGTCTTTGCTTTTTTTTTATTGCATTGATGGGTGTACGAGTTCACAGCTCATCTGGTATTAAGTGGTTACCGGAGCCCATAGACATCTATAACGTAACTGCCACCACCCACCTTGAGATATGAGTTCTAATGTCTCAGTATAGTTACAACGGCTGGCCGGTCCACCCTTCAAACCCAAACGCATTACTGCTTCACGGCTGAATAGACAGGGTGGTGGTGGTATCTACCCGTGCGGACTCACAAGAGGTCCTACCACCAGTAATTACGCAAATTAAAATTTTGCGGGTTTGATTTTTATTACACGGTGTTATTCCTTCACCATGGAAGTAATTGGTCCGTGGCTTTCAATATTTTTGGCGGGAATTTCAAAATCATTAAACACCTAACTATAAAATTACGACTCAATAATTTTCTCATATGAAGTTTCGTCTCGAACAAAAACTTTTTTTTCCAAAAGTATGTATAGTCTATCTGTGAACTATGTTGTGAATCAAAACTTTAATCACGAAAATTAGGACTAGAAATTAGGATCGATCATTGACTATGGAAGTGTTTCGTTGATTTTAGGGTCAGTGTAATGAACAATAATTTTTTTTTTAAAGTTCTTTAATTACGGACCGTTTTGTGGATGTCGTTATTTTCTACCATGTAATTTTAAGTATGCAAAAATGAAGTTTTCGTATTGTAGTTATCATCCAAGCTGCCAAGCGTTTGCAAGGAGATAAATCCTGAGTCCCTGATTGCCAATGACCAACATTATTACCTATACGAATGACACTGTTGCGTCGTTGAAATGATAGTGAAAGCGAAACTCAAATGTGTTAACTCTTTGTGTTACAATAATTATAACAGTTTATCAAATTTCGTTTGTATTTTGAGTAAATACATATTTATGTTAGTATTAGTTTTAACATGTGATTAATTAGATTGTTATATAGACAATATTGAGTTTTGAAATAATATATGGATTTTCATGATTATACGATGAGTTTTTTATTATTCCACGCCTTCGCGGACTGTATATAGATTTCTTTTAAAGTTTTCTATACCTACTTCATGATAGATGGCTGCTTCAGTGACGCTTTGGGACATCCTTAAAACGGAAGTATTGGCATCTGGCGTCTTGGAATTTTTCAGTTCAGAGTTGAAAACCCGTTTCGCTTTTCTTTTGACAATTGTTAAGATAAAGAGTTGCCTCGATGCTAAGCGCGACCAAATGAAACAAATCCTCTTCTGAAATAAATTAATGACATTACCGTACATTTTAGGCAAGAATTGGTGTCAAAAATCAAATCTCTTAGTCCGCAATTCAAATGCTAGAATTCATTAGCATGACAAAGATTACTACCACCTATGTCCACTTGGCAAGACTGCCAAGTTCTGTTTGGTTCAATGTTAATGACAATTTTATTTTGTTTTTTGAGGGTAGAACAAACTGTCCTTTTAATTTGGTCGTGGGCTCACGCATACATACTTTAAATTAAAAACAAAATTACAATGAAAAACAAACATTTTATTAAAATTCAAATGAGATCTCAAACGACATACAATTTATGTTATATAACAATAAAATAAATCTTTCCAAAACACAGTTTCGAGACAGTAAAAAAATCTACATACATTAGAATGGACGAACATATTTAATACAATATCTCTGAGAATGTTCCTAACGTCTTATTGTCGTATTTGTATTAGAAAAAATATTGTTTCTAATAGTCTAATATATTTTTAAAGGATAGTATAGAATAGGCCATATTGGACATAGACAATTAGCGATAATCTTCTACAACTAGAATTTAAAGTTATTTAAATATTGTGAATATGCGAAAAATAGCTCAATCAAATTTTTTATTTATTCTATAACAATTTTAATGAGTAAAACTAAATTCATTATTAATTTATCAAAAAAAAAAAACTTGAACCTTGCAGCTTATAATTTTAGTATTAAAAACTCGTAAGTGCAAGTTAATAGCTCACGCCACGTCTATTTTGTTACAGACTTTTAGTGATTAAGCGGTTCAATAAAATATTATGGTCCAATATAATTCGTTGCTAATGAGAGAGGGATGCGAACAAAATGCACTCAACTTATAAAATCAAGGCTCGAAAATAAATAAATAAAAATAAGGATGTAGTTTTAATGTAATCTCGCTTTATCCTAATATGCCTCTAGCGATCTATTATTTATTTTAATTTTCAGCAACTAATCAAAGTCTTCATCTGAATCGGTTTTCAGAACGCTATCAGAGCCGGAGCCCAGTTCGCTTTCCACTGCTCCCTCGCTGTGAAGTAAAACACTTAATTTAAAATTATATTTTTGTAATAACAACGTTAAATTTTACATCGAGCATTTTTATTGTCATGCTTTTTGATTAGATTAATTAAAATCTACAAACAACATGGCCGTCAATCCTTGTCACTCGTCATTTTGTCACACGCTTAAGCTATTTCTACAATTTGTCTAGGCTGGGTAACTTATATAGCACGTTGAATTAGTATTCAAACAGCTTATTATATAATATTAGTATTATAATAAAATCAGTAGCCGGAATTTAGCTGCAATATTATAAGAAAACAATTTGCTGCATGTTAAAAAGTTGAACATGAAAATTGTTCGATTAGTTGTTTAAAAAAACAATGTTAATTTAAAACTATAATTTATTAATCACACAACAACGTAACTTGCCTATTGTCCCCTGACACCGCTAAGTGAATTTCAATGATATTTCTGTTAAAAAAATACATTGTTATAATGCACTGAAATATCAAAGATAATAATAATAATAACAATTTGAGACATTTTACGCACCCATTGAGGTCTTTCGTTAGCTGAATGTCGACATTAGCAGCGCTGTCGTTCAATCCATTAAGAGCTTCACAAAAGTCGCTGCCGACATTCTGTAGGTGCTGGGTGTTCAGGTGGAAACCCTGTACGGGTACAGTTAAAATCGGACTTTGAGTGGCTATTACCATAGCGATTACACCTCCATCAAGCTTCACGTAATTGCATCCTCATGAGCGGTTTATTGCACGGGCATTATATCTATTCCCACAATTTTACATCGTGAGTCCCCGGTGCCGGCTAGCGAAAACTTCGCTATAAAGGGGCAGTTCCGCTTGTGCAGGAACTTATGAATAAGTTATGCGATATCCACAAAGGTGTTACATATCCCACAGGCTAGAAGGAAACGTTTGACAGTCACGCCAACGTCTACGGACGATAAATTAATAAAACAACAGACGATTAGACGTCTTCACACAAAAGGCTAGACTGCGGATTTGTTGAGAATTCAAACGTTATCAATTGAATTGTTTTTTTTTATTGCTTAGATGGGTGGACGAGCTCACAGCCCACCTGGTGTTAAGTGGTTACTGGAGCCCATAGACATCTACAACGTAGACGCGCCACCCAACTTGAGATACAAGTTGTAAAGTCTCAGTATAGTTACAACAGCTACCCCACCCTTCAAACCGAAACGAATTACTGCTTCACGGCAGAAATAGGCAGGGTGGTGGTACCTATCCGCGCGGACTCCTAAGTGGTCCTACCACCAGTAAAGCTGTTAGCTGCGAGAACAAAACACTGCTCATATTGCTGCTTGTATTGATATCATTAATCTTTATATTATAACCTATAATTTCTAATTTAAACAGTCTAGACTTGTGAATTCTTGATTAACTCTTTATAATTGCGAGTTTCAAAAAAAAGTTAATTGATATTGAATTGTCAGCAGATGCTAAGTATGATATTTCTAGAGTTTCAGCCTGACTAGGTCGATTCATATGCAACTTTTCAATGCAAATTTTCGACTTAGCACCTAATATTAGCTTAACGCTCAGTGATCACGTGTGTAGATTTACAGTACGTGCTTGAATTATTGTTTAAATCATGAGATAATGTTGAACGTTCTTTAGGTCACCTTAAAAGGTCCACGATCGAAACCGCAGAAAGAGGCTTCCATTGTGTAAGAGCGCGTAACACCAAGGTGTCTCCATACCGTTACCCGAGCGGTACTCTCCCTTTCTCTTTCTACACGGAAAGAACACGAACCGAGTGCAAAAGCAGGTGATATTCTGTGCATCAAGGCTGGCAACATCTGCAAAAAAAAAAAATGAAATTACAATCCATTAGTAAAAGTTAATAGTTCTAGAAAACAGTTTTAAATGGCTATCATCGATTGCTCCTGTCGTCTTTTCGCATTAAAAGTGTACAATTTCCAAAAATATTCGAAATTCAGTTAATATGCGGAATCATTTGGTATCACCAGTATTTTTCTCATAAATACTATCAAAAGACTGTAGTTTAGTTCTAGTTTTTTTTTTAGTTTACCTATATTTTGACTACTATTAATAAAATTAATACATAATTTTATCTTACTTTAAAAGACAGATAATGTAACTGTTAAAAAATCAATGTTGCAAAGATGATTAATATTAAAAATATCACATGTTAAACCTTTAAAACACTCTCCTGTAAAATTAGTAAGTTTTGAGATTAGGTATACAGTTTTAATGCGAGAAGACGCTGTGTCGTTCCTGAACTTGGATAAAAATATTTAATAGGACGTGGGATCGGATCATGAAATTCCAACGAGGATCACGTAACAGGAATGCAGCTTTACCTAGCGACGATCAAGTACAACATTTTATTTACATAGTATTTTCGTAGTTGTACCACCTGTTTCTAACCTTACAAACAGTTGTAATACATTACATACATAAGTTGTCCACATGATATTTGCTCGGACAGATTTACACAAAGAGCAGATGTGAAAAGGCCATAAAAAATGAATACGTCACATGAATAAGTACAAGTTTTTTTTTTCCAGTTTAAATGAATATCAGAAATCTCACCATTCGAAACCAGAAAATCTAATTAATTATACCTGAACAAATTATGAGATTTGAATTGCGCCTGTCGTCTCCAGATATCTTTATAAAAATCGCTAGCTAGACGATAAATCGCATGTTTTAATGAGATTTTTTAAAAACATCTTAAATAAATTCTGCTACATGGTGGTAGGACCTCTTGTGAGTCCGCACGGGTAGGTACCAACACCCTGCCCATTTCTGCCGTGAAGCAGTAATGCGTTTCGGTTCGAAGGGCGGGGCAGCCGTTGTAGCTATACTGAGACCTTAGAACTTATATCTCAAGGTGGGTGGCGCATTTACGTTGTAGATGTCTATGGGCTCCAGTAACCACTTAACAGCAGGTGAGCTGTGAGCTCGTCCACCCATCTAAGCAATAAAAAAAATATAAAAAAAATGTCCTGATCCAAAAAGTATGGCTTTACATTTGTGAAAAACTTTAAACTACGAGCATTACTTTTTTTTTTATGGATTTTATGACCTGGTAACTAAGACTTTTAAGTCATGTCTTATTTTAATTTATATTCTTATTTTTATGATAAATGATAATATGAAGTGAAATGAAATGAAGATGATTAATTTGAGGTATTAATCAACTGAGATGACATTAAATGAAATGAGATGATATGGAATGAAATATAATCGCAGTAAAATGGTGGTCATTTACTGAGATTTTTTCAGTTGACTTTTTGGAGGAACCCGAGAAGTTCCGTCCAGCGACTTTGTTTCATTTTCCCACATTTGTGCACTTTCACAGATATTAAACAGTTAATAAACCACCGTTATTACACATTTAAACCTGAAGAAACACGAAATAGACAAAATAAAACAAATCACACAACTTCACTCCTCGCGTTCCCGCCAAAAAGTCTTCAGTATTACTTATAAATCGAAACATAGAAAAAAAATGATCCAGTATAAAAAAATAGAGGAGGCTGTGAGCTCGTCCACCTATTTAATAAATAAAAAATATCATATTCTATGTATTGACAAATATTAAAATCGTTTTCACGGATAATCTTACCAGGTATTTAACTGGTTCATCTTGTACAAGGCGGTCGCTGCTGCACCAGCTCTCGGCGCCAGCGCAACCGTAGAAGAATACATTCTTCTTACGCGAGTGGCCATGGTAGTCGCAGTACACAAGCGGAGGCTTCTTCCAGACCCGTACTAAATATTCTATTAGGCCCTGTAAATGAAATACTATTGGTATAATTATTATGAGGCATCATTATGAACTATCTTCCTTCAACGGTGTCTTCTCAGTGCTCTGACGTAATCAAACCAGATTATGAACATTTTAGATAAGTTTTTTTGTGCTATGTAGTGTGGCCTGGCTGTACTCCTGCTATTATTAGTGTCCAGAGAATTGTAACCACTTATCAACAAGTGTGCTGTCTGCTTGATTTTGTTTTTGTTTTTTTATGGCCCTTATAGGCCGACGAGCATATGGGCCATCTGATGGTGAGTGGTTACCGTCGAACATAGCCGTCAGCAATGCCAAAGGCAGAGTCAAGCCGCTGACGCAAGCCGCTGTGGTCGGCGCAGCGTGTCCTATTTTTCCATTAAGACCTGCAATACATCAACTCTGCACACTTTTCTCACGCATATTCTCTATTCTCTTTCAGTATCCATCCGTTCGTTTCTTTTTAGGTTAGGAGTGGCTCTCATCACCGTCCCATTTATATAGGAGCAAAGTTTGCTCGTCTAACATAGAGGGCAATAAAAAAGGAATGTTTCTACATAATACATTTAAATTTTCTCATTGTCCAATGTTTTTTAAAACCTATTTAATTTTTTGAATAATTGAAACAAACATTTGTCTCGCAAAATAAAAAATAACCACGATATATTTATAAATATATAACAAAAATGTAAATTATAAATAACGACGATAAGTAATTAATCAGTTCCAATATTAATTAAATTAACTTGGCATCGTCAACTGGCAAATCGTCCTTCGATATTATCTAACCTTAGTATGATAGATAGACGGATGCAGAACCGGACTGGGCTTACACCAACGTCGATTTAAATCTTCATTAGTCAAGCCGCATCGATGGCTGAAACAAGAAACGACAATCTACAGGACAGGTTAACAAGGAAAACTCTCGGGACAAAACTCGAGAGAGAAATCCAAATGCCATTAGCGATTTTGCTGTTGTACCCGCTCAAACATATGTATTTGAACAGTGATTCTCAACCTTTTTTTGTTGCGGCACATATTTAACGATTTCAAAATTTGGAGGCACACAAAAAAAAAGATAAAAATTATTTACTTACTACAACACACTGCATAAATAGTTTATCAAAAATTTTAATATACGAAATAAACTAAAATATACTATAAATTTTTTTTGTGGATTTAAATATATATTCATGTCTAATTTGGGAATCTTAACGATGAAAGGAAAGATCTTTCACCGAGCGGGTGACATTGCTTGGTAGACCGACGGTCCGAATGTTGTTGTTCGGAACTTGTATATATGCGCTTTATCTTGAAAATGTCGTAAGCGAGATTCAGGCATCTGTCAATTATCTTGCGTTGTATGATGGCTACCCGCCACATCTAAAATATTTTTCTTTTAAAATGATATAATTTAATAATATTAACATTATTATATATTCGCAAAAATTGGCGGCACACTTTTGAAATTTGGCGGCACACAAAAGTGCCGCGGAGCAGTGGTTGAGAATCACTGTATTAGAAGAATGTAGCGTAAACAAGACGAATTGCATAACCTAGGTGTAATATTATATAATTGGTGTAGTTAACGACAATAAAATAATAGATGCAAGCTGTACGCGTTTAATGAATAAAATTACACTTTTACAAGAAGTTATTTTTTATTTATTTAATTACTAATCCGGTGCAAGAAGTAATTAAAGTTGCTTCTAAAGTTTAATATCCCGTTTGGCATTATATATTATTATTATTATTTCCAACGCTTCGAATAGTATACAGTTTTTTTATGATTACGGACGACACGGTGAATAATAAAAGAACTCGTGAAATCCAAAAGAATACTACGATACTAAAAATGTTTGTATAGATATTAAGTTTTAAGAAGAATAAAATATTGTATTATTTCTTAATAATAACATAGATTATTTTTATGATTTAACATGATTCAACTTTATGATTTCACGTACTTTTTACCCATACGTACTCTTTACCGTAATGGTACCCCGATTTTCAAAACGCCCATTGTGTTCTTAAACCCATAACATTTATGTGATAAATGTTTTCATGTGTAATAAAAACAACTTTTACGGTTTAATCTCGCGCTTGTAATTTTCATTTTATTATTTCCTACGTTGCGACGTGAGTCACGACCGAGAAAACTGGGAACTACACAAAACGTCTGCAATAGTAGCAATGGCAATAATAATAATAATAAAGTTTTAGTTATGTGTACGATTTGTGAAAACTGAAGAACATAATGTATTCAAATATTATGGCCCTATAATTTATTAGATAACCTTTATAATATGCCATGTTAATTTGATTTCCGTTACTAAAACATTTATCTGACGTGTAAAAACTACAAAAAATAAGATTTTCGACATGTTAATATCCTATGTTCCTTCATAATAAATAGTGTTCGCGCCAGCGATTGAGATTCGACCTTAATTAGTGACTGACATGTCAAGATTTGCATTCATATTTAGTATTAAGATATCTCCTTTTTTATCCTGTAATAGATGAATAGATATAATAGATATAGAATAGAATAGATAGAGAAAACAAATCGTTTTAAAATGGTTTTTGTAGATAGCAAATAAAATCGTCTTCTATAAACACAACAAAATTGAAAAAAAAAGTTGTCATACAACGGAATAAAGGTACCTACTATTTCGTTTTGTGCCTATTCATTTAATAGAGTACGCAAATATGATCTTGCAGCGTGTAATAATTTTGCAGTATTAACACACACGAACACACACTGCAGAATGATTACTGGGAAGATCATAGAAAACAGATCATCTTGGCATTAGTCGCGCGTAGGTTTCAACGAATTTGTCTAAGCTTATTAGTATTCGTAACATCACTATTATGATGTTTTTATGTTATTTATTCATAAAATACAGACATGGTTGTGATGAGTATTACGTATTCCTGTATGTCATGCTTTTATAGATATTGATTAATCGTAAACTTGATGTGTTTCCGCTGACTGAATGGGTTATAATTTTATATTCTAATGACTTCTGTTTGTTCATAATTCACGATGAATATTTGAACGCTTTACCTCTATTCAAATTGAATTTATTATTGTGAACTGAAAAATAATATAGACATAAAGTGATGAACACAAGAAAATAGTAAAATCTTAAAAATCGCAATTGTACAGTTTTTTTAAATCAATATTTATGGTTAAATTTATTATTTACAGGTATTTACGTTGTACAGATGAAACCTGAATATGGAAATATACAAAAAATCCTACCGAATAGTAAAAAAAACACTTTGTAATAAATACCATAATAATAAATTGTAGTATAAAAATATATGTATGTAGGTATGTTTGTATTTACAATTTCTAATAAAATATAAATAAGTATAAAGAAAATACTGCCATAGATGTTTCTGGATAAGGATCGCAGCTGTAGCTTGTACATTTCGCCTATCCGACGGTGTGAATTGATAGGCACTGTGACTCTCAGCTTGTAAGGTTGTACTACGAGTATAAGAATTACTCATGCAGGCTAAGTTTAATGAAATTAAATTAGAACGTATATAAAACTCAGTAAAGTAATAATATATATGTATAATATTTATATACATTGCGGGTTTTCCTTGTTGATAGCATGGTTTTCAAATATAATCAAACAACTTTTAATTTATCATTGGTCATTACTTAATCCAAACAGAAGGTGTTTACAAAATACATAAATGCGGTGTTTTAACTTTAAAACTTATAAGTTTCATATTCATAGAAACTTCAATGCTGTATTTTTGCTAATGATAAACCGTAAGAATGAAAACTTAATGAGTAATATTACAAAACAATATCACTACGCTTATCTGGCTGCTAAGTTTTAATTTGCATCTAAATAAGTCAAGAAGGCGTAGAGATATTTTTTACTATTATAATATAAAATGAATTCAAATTAATTAATGAATAGATAGTCTAGTCTTGAATATTTTTGCGAGGGAAATATCACAATATTATTAATCTCGTGAGATTATGAATAAAATTCTCTATGGTTTATTAATACTCTTATATGTCGTGCGTCAACCCAATTAGGGAACGGCTGAGCGGATTGAGCATCATTAGCGAGCGTGGAGGCGAGGATGCGCGGGCGCGGGTCTTCGACTTTGCATCAGAGCCAGTACACTCGTTGCCGGGCGCGGCCTTCGCTCACGGACCGGTTGCGCGTCTTTCACTCTAATCAGGGGAAAAAAATAATAGCCAGACGCATGCGCGAACGAAAGCGAACAAGCGAGAAACTGCACCCCGTCTCGGCGTGTTTTATGGTTCATCGTTGCGGTATCAGAGCTACAGGGCTGGCTCATTTGAAGGCGCCTGTGAGCCTAAACTAAAACTGCAGGGACTATTAGCTAAAAATATAACCAAATGCTATAATTACTTTGGATGTTTATTAAGATTGCCTTTTTTCATTCAACGATAGCCGATTAAAGTTATGAAGTACTAAAACATTAATATTTGATGTAAGTAGCCCTTTGAGGCTCAGTGACGAGCTCGTTTGGTTCAAGATTCTGCCTGCTTCGTCTATTTATAGACCGCGCCGTGCACTGATGCTATCGGACCTCGACCATACCTGCCCGCCTTCTATGCACCCTCCGCGTGTAACATTCACTTAAATAGACTAAAGAAACAATGTTCTTGTATTTTATATACATTCTATCTATATCATATTATCCCCATTGTTCCAATTGAGTGGAAATTGATAGCCTAAAGCCAATTCAATCGGCTGATCTTAACTCGTCACAATGATCACGAAATTTCGGAGCAGCGATGTTAGGCCGGCTGTTCTGTTTATTGGTGTTTCAGATCCACTTACTATGCATTGGTTTGCAAGCTAATACAGTAGTAATAAATAATAATTCAATGTTAGTAGATATTAATAACTACGGCGTCGGATAAGTCGGTGGGCCGAGCGTGGCACACGTTACACTCATCCGTATTCCGAAGGCAAAAATTAACTTCCTGTGTGCACAGAGAATAACCAACTATGATTTCTCGAAGATTTGAATTTAGATAAGGTGATTCACTTCGTAACGATTTGAATACAAGCAAGATCGAGAATTTGACGTTAGAAGATGACAAAAGTATAATGGTAGCAGTAGAAGGATTTGCTAACCGTCGGCGTCTCCGGTCGGTATCCATGGCGGCGGTTGGACAGGACGCGAGTTATTTACGATGGTCGGGAGACAATCGGCCGGTCGCGGTCGCCACGCTTATCCGGTGCACCCCGACAATAACATGACGTGTCTGTCTTTATTAAATAAAGTTGCATGGAATTAATACACGTGCCTTCGTTTATTTATAGCATCGGTGAATCATTCGTCAGGTATTATATTGATTTGCCATAAACGAGTGAAAGTATGTACATATATATTGTTTTTTTAAAATTAGGAATGTTATTTATGTAGTAGAATTGTGTGAGTTAATTGAGTACTTCAAACATATTATCTATGTTTTATTTTGCCTGCGAGGGGACAAGGCTTCGTGCAGGTTGAGCTAACGGCGTTTGTTTCGCTAATTGATTTAATTTACCAGGCTTAAGCGGAACCGGAGCAGTTCACCACAGGACGGTTCATTGACACGGCTCTTTTCTCTGGCGACACTCTCGGAATGCAGTTACCATTAGCCATAAGCAGTTGCTTTAAGGACTCATTTATTATTTAAAAACGAGAATTTAATCCAAACAAAACGCTCTTATTCCAAAATAAAGAGTACGGTTTTACAGTATATTAAATATTTTATACCGTGAACTGAAACGGACAGTAATTACAAAGTGCGTGAACAAGTGCATATTAATAATTTAGAGACACGTTCGACGTTTCAATGCTTTCTTCGCGGTGATTTAAAGCTTACCGGTAATTTATTGATATCGTTGCCTTTAGTGAACTGTAAAAATAGAATATGTAGGTGGATAAATTCAACATTAACTTGAAACAAAACTTTACATTCATGTCTTCAAAACACAGATGACGAAATGCCTTCATATCCTCATACGAAAACAAATGAATGGTTATTTAATTAAAATATGTACTTATTTATCAATGAGACAATACTTGGATAGATGCTATTCAGATTTTGACACAATCAAAAACAGTATAGATTACGTTTGTTAAGTTTGATATAAATAATCTGTAATCTGTGTACAGTATGAACAGTTATGATTTGTTCTTGTGTTGAGGGTGGGCGATCACGTTGTGATGTCCATGGGCTCTAGCATCTACTTAACACGAAGTGCTCGGCCTGAGTAGAGTAATGCAAAAATATATTAAAAAAATATTATTTAATGAATTTATTATGCAGTTTTATAGCCGCTGTGATATGAAAAAAAAAACCCATAGGTACGCCTTGCCTTGAATCGAGAACCTACACCTTTTTTATTTGAAGCCGCTTATAATTTATATTTACTACATTATGTTTTGCTTTATTAGAATTAAATAAGGTGGAAACAGCGATCGTAATAGTTCATAGTACTGTCAACACGAAGATGCGATGATAGAATGTGCATCAATAAGATGAATTGTAGTGACAGCGATTAGATAGATTACTCCGGCGACGACGAGGATGAGTTGGCGTTAATTCGGAGTCGTTGGCCCATTCCATCGTTCGTCTATTACAATGATGCAAGAGTCAAAGCGTGAACTATTCGCACGAGGCGTTCTTTGTTTAGCTGCGGACTGCGGCCGAGACTTACGTGGATAGACCCACACTCGCGGCGCGTACGTTGCCCGCGGCGGCTTTTAACGTTTGCAATCCGCTATTATGAGACTCGCATTCGGTACTATTCTGTACAATCGCTATTCATTACTTTTATCATGTAGAGTTATTTATGGTGAGCACTTTCTTCGTTCCTTGGCGCTCTGTATTGTCAAGGCACAAGTGCAAAATTGGCCCATACGGCATGAATAGAAGCCGAGGTCAAGGTTTTCGAGATACAATGTTTCTTTTACGACTCTTTGGAATTATTGCTTCTATATTTATGATTTATTACCTAGCAAGTATTTGTTACTTAGAAATTCATAAAATCAACATGGAAAATTTAACAACCATTTGTAAATGGTCGCTCCGATGTTATTGTCAGCTTTATTTTTATTTTTCAATTCTTCGACTGTTTAAACATGATCTTATAACAGTAGTCGGTACGAACAAAAATTTAAATTATTATATTAACAGGTTCGTAAGATTTACATCAATTAACTATTTTAATATTAGGACAAATACTCGATTAATAATATATTAGTAAGCTTAGTCAAAAGAGTAGAGTAGTTAGTACGCGAGGAATGGCAACGTCTGGTGAAGCGCACCGCCACCTGAACTGATGACCATGACCACTCTGCAAAGAGTGCATATCACTGAGAAGAAGAATAAAAGAAGTCAAAAATAATTATAAATCCCGCCTACCCAGAACACTTTTATTAACAGTTAAGATGTGGGTCGTTTCGCAGAATTCAAACTACTTTCATGCCGAATTTCGTCTAAATTGATTTAATGATGGGGCGTGAATACAAAACAGACAGTGTTACTTTGTATTAAAAGCGACCACGGATAGCTCGACCATAAACAAAGTCACCAAATAAAAAATTGTAAGAAGAACAAAAACTTACTCGGCTGGTTGTACATTAAAACACAACTCATTGCTGAAGTAATCAAGTAAGGTGAGGTATACCTACGCGGCTGCAAACACATCCCGCTGCTCGTCAATACCGCATACTTGCCAATTAATCTAACTGTTTAATTAAGTATAGACCACTAGATTTGACACTCAATATTCATATTGTATTCTAGCATGGTATACGCGTAAAGAGTTTTTTTTGTAAGATCGAAACCTTCTGATTTTTGGCTTCGGGTTGGATGTGGTAGGGGGAAAGTCAGATTCGAACACACTAAAGATGCCTGTCGCTAAACTACGATGAAGCATTCTGGACGAGGTACATCTTTTTTTTTTTTTTTTTTGTTGCCTAGATGTGTGGACGAGCTCACAGCCCACCTGGTGTTAAGTGGTTACTGGAGCCCATAGACATCTACAACGTAAATGCGCCACACACGCCACTCTCCTCCCAACCCCACGGGATGCCGAACCTGCCGAAATCAGCGCCGTGACCACTCGGTTTCTCGGTCAATGAGCTATCCTAAATTTGTCTACACCGCAACCTACATATTGGAACTTCGGGATATCCAACTGGTTCACAACCAGAGTGGGCTGTGGAATGAGATCATCCGACAGTCGACTGGTTTTCCACAAGACGCATGTAATACGGCTTACAGGTCAACTTCTGGAGTTCCCTTGTCGGTACCCAAGCCAGCATACGGTGGAGATTCGAAAAACTTATGGGCTAGATTCGCCCGAGATTTTTATCCCGTCCCTAAGTTCGGCGGCATCTGGTTGGTGGGGAAAGAGAAGAGCGCTCTCAAAAACCCCGTCACCTGCTTCTGCAAGGTTGTGCACATGAAGAGATCGAGCATCCTCCGCCAATAAAATATCGCTTGAGCAACAATTCGTTTATTGTGGAAAAAAATCCATATAAATAATATGTTCCAACTAGTTCCAAGCTTCAGATGTATGAATATTAATATTCATACATCTGAAGTACGGAAATGTTTGCACATCCCCGACGGAAGCGACCGTCTCATACCTAATCAGTGAGCACTGACTATTCATGACAACCATTTATTAATCACTAGCTGACCCGGCAGACTTCGTAGTGCCTCAATCGATAAATAAAAGACCTAAGCTTTTGTATAATATAAACTTAAAACAAACAAAAGGAAACCGTCCGACGGAAAAACACATATCAAAGGAAAAACAAAATTGTTATTTTTATTTAATTCCGAGCGTTTTCATATTTATGTACCTTTTAAACCTTCTCTGGACTTCCACAAATAATTCAAGACCAAAATTAGCCAGATCGGTCAAGCCGTTCTCGAGTTTTAGCGAGACTAACGAACAGCAATTCATTTTTATATATAGAGATTATTATAAGATGTCTTATACGATGCGACACAAAATTTTCATGACGTTGTTTCTAAGATGGCAAAGAAATTTAGCGGTTTCGATGATTGAATATGAACTGCGGTAAAATGCGCTGTGCAATCCCGAGGGAATCGGAAGGCACAATAGACAAAACTAATTGTGCAACGGAGGAATTAGATACGGCCGTGCTCTGAAGTTATGGTCCGGTGAACAGGCAGTAAGCCAATGATGGTGTGACAATTTGTAAGATAATAGACATTCTGTTCGTAGAGAAAAACTGTTATACATAGCTGTATTTGATTATAAATGACTTATCTACTATTTATGCCTGGCATATCTTAAAAATCAATCGGTCACGTAGTATTACTGGTGGTAGGACCTCTTGTGAGTCCGCACGGGTAGGTACCACCACCCCGCCTATTTCTGCCGTGAAGCAGTAATGGGTTCCGGCTTGAAGGGTGGGGCAGCCGTTGTTTTTTTTTTTGACGAGCATACGGCCCACCTGATGGTGAGTGGTTACCGTCGCCCATGGACTTCAGCAATGCCAGGGGCAGAGCCAAGCCGCTGCCTACCGTTAAAACTATACTGAGTTGTAACTATACTGAGACCTTAGAACTTATATCTCAAGGTGTGTGGCGCAATTACGTTGTGGATGTCTATGGGCTCCAGTAACCACTTAACACCAAGAGGGCTGTGAGCTCGTCCACCCATCTTAGCAATAAAAAAAAAGTATAATTTAAAACATATTTTAGCTTATTGCTTCAACGTATAGAGGCACAATTTCTGCATCAAAACTTACACGGAAATGATTTCTATTATTTACCTTTCTGATTACTAAGGAACTTAAAGCACAATAGACTTTCCTATTTCAATATTATTGGAGTCAATCCAATAAAGACATAAAAAAATCTCAAGCAAAACAAACGAGGGATAACATAACAGACGTGTTTCTTTGTTTCATTTTGGAAAACGATTTAAAAAAATTCTATTTAACACGCAATATAATTGGTAGTATACTTTTAGTGTTTGATGTAGCATCGTGAGAAAGCCCCGATCACAGTTCGAGATGAGCCATTCAGATTGGATTTACGATATATCAAAATCACGTTTCTAAGCTTAGCTCTCGGGGATGAAATCGCGCCTCAATGTAATATTATTTACAATACACATGATCCAATAAAATAAAATTTAGAATTCAAATATTTCTTATACACATCTAAGAATTCTAGATTATTTTGCAAACGGTATACATGATTATGTAAAAGCAATAATTTAAATAAACAGTTTTAATGTATTCAGTAGGATAAGCACCACCATGGGAAGCTGTAGTTCATTAGCCACAATACAGAGAGAATGTCCCTTGTATATATTTTTAGCAGATAATCAAGTTGTCGTTTAGTGCGTGGTTCGCGGCAATGACCTCTTCTTAATTAATTATAACGAGATGCTACGTAACAACTCCGCGTAACATTATCAAGCGGTCGTTATGCAGAAAAATATGAGTAATAAACGTTGGTGCAATGGTTTTCTGAGTGTTTTTTTTTTGTTTTGCCAGTCATAAAAATCAGAGAAAAATCGTGAACGCGCAAAATAATTATTTTTATAAAACAAAATATTTTAAAGTGTGTCTCGTTTGATAATAGTAAAGGAAATTATAGTCTCGATGGGAAGGTAGCGATCTCTGAGCGATCCAATGCTCCGACACCTTGAACGGGCGAGCTTCGTGTACAATGCCAATTATAACGGGATCTGGACTTACTAACACCTAGCCTGGTGCAGTTTCAATCTCCTGGAGTGATTACCTTTACATAAAGCTTCTGATATCATGAGCGGTTGTGGAGAAGTAACAAAATCGCGTCTGCACAGCTAAACGTAATTCAGTGACGGTAATTATGATGTTGTTGTCATCAAAACGAAAACTGTAGCTTTCTGTGAAACCATGTAATAACTATAAGCCAAGTTATTTTATACCATAATAATGTTAATAAGGTTTACCAGCTAAGGAATTTGCCAAAAAACCGACATTTGGACGATACAAAGGTGTAAAGATCAGAGATAGAAACAACTCATTAAAATATTTGAATTTAAAAGATGTTGCATAAAACACAGACGTTTAACGTCGCATTTCCAAAATTTTTTCTGGAATTGTGTACTTAAAAGTTTTGTTTGAATATTAAATTTTATAGATTTATCATTTAAACTAATGCACTAGGTCATAAAAGTAGATTATTGTACTGCTGATTTTTGTGATAGCGTATTATGATTCCGCACAGGTAGGTTTTGTTTTTTTTTTTTTGGTCAGGAGGAAATCTCCGGACTTCCGCCCTTTTCTGGGGATACTGGGCGGGGTATGTCAGAGTCGAACTGACTAAAACCTCCTGTCGCTCAACAACCAACGTCCAAACCTCGCATGAGACAGAGCTCATGACAAGGCAAAGGGGGGAAAGTGAAGCGTTTAGTGCGGAGCACATCTCTCCCATCACCCTCCCCCTCGGGACGCCGGACTGGCGGTCGTCGGCGCCACGACCACCAGCCCTCTCGGTCGGCAGGCTATCCGAAGCCCGCCTAGATGGCGCCGGTTAGAGTGGGTTACCCTACGGAATACCCCGCTGGGCCAGAACTAGCGTGGGTCGAGGATAGCCGGCCTTCCACCACCCGGATGCTCTTGCGTAAAACGCGTGCAGAGCAGCTTGCACGACGTCTTCTTAGGCCCCCCTCGCCGGTCCCCAGACCAACATGTGAGGGGGACCCGAAACACTTAAAGGGCCAGGGCTTGGGCGATATCCGCCTCCCTGGCCCCCGCTCGACGGCGGCGGGATTGTGCGTCTCTCACGCGCCCCGCCGCCTCCTTCTGCGAGATGGTGCACTCGCAGAAGTCGAGCATCGCCTTCCACGACTCGTCGTCGCCGAGCATCGATGCCACAACACTCGGCAACGACAAGTCGGTTCCTATTTTTGCGACGAGGACACGGCGCCACCCCTCCCATGCGGGGCAGGCGACGAGCGTATGCTCTGCCGTGTCCAAGTCGCAACCACAATGGTGGCACTCTGCCGTCGGCTCGGCTGTGATCCGGTGCAGGAACTCACCGAAGCAACCATGCCCAGTGAGCACCTGCGTGAGCCGGAAAGTGAGGCGTCCTCTGTCACGATTCACCCAATCCACAAGGACCGGGCGAATCGCCTCGACGGTCCTACGACCAGCCGAAGGATCAGCCAGCCGTCTGGACCATGACTCCAGCACGGACCGCCGAGATTGGGCCCTCCGCGCTCTGACCACACTGGGGCTGGGACGCGCCACGCCCCGGGCACGAAGGTCAGCCCGCCACTTATAGTCAGCGGCGAGCGCCTCCGCTTCCAGAACCCAAGGCGGCGTCCCAGCCAGTACACACGCCGCCTCAAAGGAGATGGTGCGATAACCACGGATGACCCTGACCGCGATGGTGCGTTGCGGCCGTTGCAGCAGCTTCGCCACCCCCACGGCCAGGGACTGGCACCACACGGGCGCCCCGTATAGGGCCATTGATCGCACCACCCCCGTATAGAGACGGCGCGTCACCCGGTCAGGTCCCCCGACGTTGGGCAGAAGCCGGCTTAACGCGCCGGCCACCCCCAACAAATGAGGGACCAGGTTCTGAAAGTGAGCACGGAAGGTCCAACGACTGTCCAGAATGAGGCCGAGGTACTTCAACTGCACCCCGACCCCGATACGGACGCCTCCAACCACGATATGGGCATCGACAGGTGGCACTCTCCGGGGCCTGTGGAACCACATGGCCTCGGATTTACTGAGCGCCACGTCGAGGCCCAATCTCCTAATTTTGCCGACGACATGCGCCACCCCAGCCGTAGCAAGACGGGCAGACTCAGCAAAACTCCCCCCCCGGGCCACGACCAACGTGTCGTCCGCGTAACAGATTACGCTCAGGCCCGGGAGGAGGGCACCTCTCAGCACCCAGTCATACCCGATATTCCACAAAAGGGGGCCGAGCACCGACCCCTGTGGAACACCGCGCACGACCGGGAACCGGTGCAGGATCCCACCGTGTCCGGTACACGTGACCGATCTGTCCTCTAAGTAGGAACCCACCAGCCGGCGAAGGTAGGGGGGCACTCTATGTCGGTCCAGCGCCCCCCCTATCACGGACCAGGGCAGGGTGTTAAACGCATTGGCGATATCGAGCGACACCGCCAAAGCCACCCCACCCCTGGAGACGGCCTCCTCCGAGAGGGCCCGCACGCGAAGGATCGCGTCTACCGTTGAGCGGCCCTCTCGGAAGCCATACTGCTCCGCCAACAGATTGGGTCCCACCCCGACCAGATGCTGGATGATGCGGGCTGCCAGAATGCGTTCCAGCAGCTTGCCCACCTCATCCAGCAACACGATGGGACGGTACCCGGCGGCAGTATCCGCCGGGCGCCCCTCCTTTCTCAACAGCACGAGTCTGCCCGTCCTCCACGATGAAGGAAACCGTCCCGACTCGAGGCAGGAGTTATAAAGTCTCAAGAGTCGGTCCCCTAGGGCACCAAGAGCCAAGGCCCAAACCCGGCCATGGACGCCATCCGGGCCGGGTGCAGTGTCTTTCGCGCACATTTTGCGAACGGCCACACGGAGCTCCGCCCCCGTTATATGGGGCACCTCAGCAGGGACTTCGCCGTCGTAGTCCGGCGGCGCGTCCATAGCGGGAGCGACAAATTCCTCCCGCTCCTGCGGGAAAAGCACCGAGACGATGTCCCGCAGCTGCTGAGGCTGGAGACGCTCCGTGATCGGGGGGGCCCATGGGCGCATTTTATTGCGCACCATATGATAGGGCCGCCCCCACGGATCCCCATCCAGCGTCCCCAAGAGACCCTCCATGTGTTGGTTCTTGGCTCTTCTGATGGCCAGCTGCAATGCCCTCTGCGCGACGCGAAAGGCGCCGTGCAGCCGGGCCTCTGCTGCCGCGAACGCAACCGGATCGTTGCGCCGCGGCAGGCGGCGGCGGCGATGCCTGGCGCACTCGCGCCTCGCCCGAACGCACTCCACGCGGAGTTGCGCAATTTCGGGCGACCACCAGTACGCCTGGCGATTAGGAAGTCGAGGGCCGATCCGGGGCATCGACGCATCACAAATGCGACGCATCGTGTCCCGGAACCACCCTGCCTCGCCCTCGACCTCGACCGGGTGTGGACGCATGGGCGCCCACGCCGCCACCATAGAGGCCTCCATCAGGAGCTCCTTATTCAGGTGCTTCAGTGCACACTTGGGGAATGACCGGGACGCACTACGGGGGTGGTCCCCATGGACGTCCGCGACTGCGGAGCGGGCGGAGAGATCAAACCGAATATATCGGTGATCTGACAGCGTCTCCGCCCCCTCCAAAACCTTCCAGTCGCAGATACGGCGTGCGATGGCTAGGCTCGCGAACGTAACGTCCACAATAGACTCGCCCTGCCACCGCACGCAGGTCACAACCGAACCTCTATTCAACAAACAGAGGCCGGCCGCGTTCGCCCACCTCTCCAGCAGCCTACCACGAGCGTCCGAGCGGGGGGAGCCCCATGCGACAGACTTCGCATTGAGATCCCCCGCGAGAATCACTGGACGGGGAGCGAGGCGGCGAGCAATCGCCCCGATCCCGTCCAGGAAATGCCCGAACTCGACAGTAGGCCTGTTCGGAGAGAAGTACGCCCCGATCACGACGGTCCCTTCCAACTGCACCGCGACGAACCCTTGGCCCCTGGTCACCATCGCCAGGGGGGGATCGCCGCGTCTCTTCTTATGGCTATGGCCGCCAGGCCGCCATCGTCCCCGAACCAGCAATCATTTGCCGGGGGAACGAAATATGGCTCGGCGACCACAGCCACATCTATAGACCACTCCGCCATACTCTGAGACAGCATGTCCTGAGCTCTGGCGGAGTGGTTCAGGTTTCCTTGGAGGAAGCGATAGGTGCGGTCCATTACTGTTGGACCACATCCATCGCTCTTTCCCCTTCACCGCTGCCCCCACCCTCCGGCACCGGCGCCGCAGCGGGGATTACAGCGTTGGCCAGTGCTCCTCTGGCCAACTTTCTCTTCTGCCGGCGCTTTGACTTCCGGTGCCGGTTGCGTTCGGTGTTATCACCGGACGGGAGGCACGCCTTTCCTCCCGCCCGGTGGTTAGCCCCACGCCCGGCCGCAGCGCACAGAGCGCAGTGCGGGGCGGCCGCGCAGGACGCCGCTTTATGGCCCGGCTGGCCGCAGCGGAAACACAGACCGCTGCGGTCCACCGAGCTAGTGCACCTGGCGAGACCGTGTCCGGTGCTAAAGCACCGGAGGCATCGCCAGGCGCGTGGTTCAAGCAGGCGCACGTGGGCCGCTATCCAGCCCACGCGCAGCCTGCCTGGATTCCCCGACGGTCCCCCGGGCGGAGGAGCAGCCCGGGAGGCAGCCGTCTCCAACGGGCAACGCACCCACACTGAGCTGGCCCCGGTATAACCACGGCGCAGCTCACCCACGGTTACATTCTCCGGTGCACAGTTGCCCTGGGTAGCGACGGCCGCTCTCACCTCATCCCTGGTGGTGCAGTCGTCCAGGCCGGTTACTCTTAATTCCGCCATTTTTACCGGCCTGTGCACCCGCACCTCCTCCTCAGGCAAGACCATCCGGAGCTTCGCCGCCAGACGCTCCGCGATGCCGGGACTATCGGCACCGGGACATTCTAACAGCTTGGCCCCATTGGCCGTCTGCCTGCTGCGGAGGCCCTCCTCCGCCCCAATCTCGTCCAGGTTGACTGCTTCACGCGCCCGGGCCATCACATCATTATATGTGATGCCCTTGGCCTCAGCGGCAGGCAGTAAAGTTAGAACCACTGCCGCTGATCGCGGCGCCCGCGACGACTTCTTCCCTTTTTTTGTTTTTTTTTTTGTTTTTCTTAGCGGCTACAGGTGCTCGACCCTGTTGGGGTGCAGCCTGAGCCGCCATGGCCACTGGCGCTCTACCCATTTGGGGAGCTGCCAGTGAGGCCTTTTTGGCACCCCGCCGGGCCACCACGTTCCACCCCTCGTCCATGTCTGACGGGGGCGGAGGCAACGGACGGGACTGGGGTGCTTGTGATGGAGGCTTCGCGTTAGCGCCGCCCCCTCGCTTGGTTCGATCCCGTCCCGGGCCCGACCTGGTGGCCGGAGCCCGTACGGGAGCGGAACGGGTGGCCAAAGCACCCGACACCACCGGTTGCCTAACGTCGGCCGAAACAGTCACTCTCGCCTCGAGAGCCGCTAGCCTGCCGCCCAGCTTTTCTACTACAGCCTGGACGGTGCGGTTGATGACCTCGTCCAGGCTGAACGTGTTCGGTTCTGACGGAGCCAGCATCCGTGGCCCCGCGAGTGCTTGCTGCCGCTCGGCGGCGGTCGTCTCTCTAGAGCGCGGTGACGGGAGACGCGGACGCTCCTGTCCCGCACGCGGTGGTGGCAGCACAGGCCACTGATCACCAGTCAGCGCCGGGAGACGGGAGCTCCGAGGGGCCCCAGCGACCCAGGACGTCGCTGCTCCATCATCGGGCCGTTGCCGAGCTTGGAGCTGTGCTCGAAGTCTCGAATTCTCCGCCATCAGCTGTACCACCTGGTCATTGGCAGAAGCAACTGATGGCAGAACTTTCAAGACTTGCGAGACTACTTCTCGCAGTTTACGGCCAGCGGCTTTGGTCTTGGTGCCATTGGCCGCGTATGATTTCACGGTCTTCATGGCCCTGTCTATGACCATGGCAGGGTCCTGAAGGCCGCTCTCTTCCTCCTCTGTCGTCTGCCCATCCAACGAGGCGACAGACATTGACAATGATGATGGCGCCGGGGATGGCGCGCCTCTTTTCCGGGCGGGTCTCCCTCTAGGGGGCGGCATCTCCTCCGCAGCAGAGGCTGCATCGGAGACTACCAACACCTTTTCCGGCGGGGCATCTGCGCCAGAGGATGACGCTGGCTCCCCTACCCCCTCACGAGAGGAAGCTCGCCAAGACTTCCTCTTCCGCCTAATCTTCTTGGCGGTTGTCCCTTTCGAACCAGCCGCCTCGCCTTCGCTGACGAGCGCAGAGCGCGTCGAGCCAGCGCTGTCACACCTCGGTTCGACGGGTTTTCCGCTGCCCGTCACACAGCCCCCTTCATCGTGGCATGCTTTGCCCCCCCCAGAATACGCGGGGCAGCATGCTCCCACCGAGGTGGAAGCACGGAGGGATTCTCCACCTAGGGTGGTACCCTCCTGGGGTAATTTTATTTTTAAGTTTGCCATCATTTTTTGGTCCTTTGTTATTTAACCAGGGGTCGGTCCCCTGGGACGGCCCTTACGACTGGACTCCCTCCAGCCACTCATCTCATCACCGGGCACGTCACAAGCTTAAGATTAGGGCATTTTTTATAGAGGTACACATCCTCGCGGCCCCTGCTAGGCAGCGGCCCCCGTCCCCTACTCGGTAGGGATTACGGTATGCTTCTACGAAGCCACGCCGATAAACCGGTACCCCCCACTGGAGGGCCTTCCCCTGTAGCCGCCAAGAGGCAGCCGGGGACATGGCAGCCAGCGACCGGAAGGGAGTGCCCTCCGGTTCACTTCTCATCCACGTGGGGTCTACCATTACTGACAGACCCACACGTCTGACCACGACGTGGCCACGCCGGCGTACCGGTACCCTCCTCTGGAGGGCTTTCCCCTTTAGCAGTCAAAGAGCTGCCGGGGACATGGCCTAGCGTCCAAGAGGTCTCCAGAAGGGAGCCCTCTCCCGCTTCACGCACCCTTTGTCCAGCAAAGGTGGGAAAAGGGAACACCGTGTGCAGTCTTCTTAGTTCGCGGCACCCCTGTGCAGACATCGTTGCTCCACGGTATCGGGGTGCACACTTAAGCCCCACCGCCGCGACAAGGCGAGACCACGTTGTGTGGGGCGCACAGGTAGGTACCACCTTCTTTACTGACGGGAAGACGTTGTAGTTTGAAAGGTGGTACAGCCGTTATATGTTAGAATGGGCCTTCTACCTCAAGTTTGAAAGTGGCTACATTCACGCTGAGCTGCCTATAGACTCCGGTAACAACTCAATGCAAACGCCCCTGAACATTTACCGATTTAGAACAATAAAAACTTTTCGTGAAAATTTCTTGGGGAATTTCTATTAAAACGTTTAACTTTATTATTTTTTATTTTTTTTGTACATGGAACAGAACTATCTCTTTACATATTATAAAAAAGGATGTGTTTGTCCTTTTTGAGGGCCTAGTTCGTCCGATTGTAATGAAACTATTTACAGCTATTTCTGGACATACAGAGAAAATTTATATACAGTTAACGATAATCACAGTAGAACGTAGCCGGGTATCACTAGTATCACTTCGACAATATACAAAGTGAAAAATATATGTAAAATAAAAACTGGTGGTAGGGTTCTGTGTAGAAGCCCGCCCAGGTTGGTACCACCGTCCTGTCCATTTCTGCCGCAAAACAGTAATACTGTATTCCGGTCTGAAGGACAGGATAGCCGGTGTAACATACATAAGGCTGCCCATCCAGGCCAGGATAGGCAGCGCATCTGAGTCACTGATGTAGTTTGGATGTCTATGGGCGACGGTTATCATTTCCCATCAGATGAGCCGTAAGCTCGTCTGCCTATCGAAAGCAATAAAAAAAAAAAAAACCCATTTCACTCAGGCATGCGTTATTTCTCAGAGTACCGCAAATACTTAGAGCGTAATAGAATAGCGGACGACTTAAAGTATACAACATAAAACAATTATGATTATTGGAGTGATTAGTTCCGTACATTAACCGGCTATTATTTCAATTTGTATTAATTTACAGCTAAATAGCAATTTACCAAGTACTTTCGTCGATTACGGCCTGTTCAAAGGGCACGATGACTACGGTTTGTTTATGGGTAAAATTCGTGATTCTCCCAAAGAATAAAGAGCATGGCGGCACCACTTTAGGACACATCATGAGCTCTCCAAAAAAGTAGACCCGATCAGAGATAAATATAATTTAAAAGGCAGTGCTGTATATGGGAAGGCGAGTGTTTAGTGTTAAGGGATTCCCGGAGACATAACAACGTAAACACCCACTCCACCTTGAGGTTTGAGGTCAAAAGCTCTTGTGAGTTCACGCGGGTAGGTACCACCACCCTGCCTATATCTGCCCTGAAGCAGTAATGAGTTTCGGTTTGAAGCCGTTGTAGCTATACTTGAGACTTTAAAACTTATATCTCAAGGTGGGTGGCGCATTTACGTTGTACATGTCCATGGGCTCCAGTAACCACTTAACACCAAGTGGGCTGTGAGCTCGTCCACCCATCTAAGCAATAAAAAAAAATGATATCCCCAAACATGAAAAAAGGCCGGATAGCGGTTATCACTTAATATAATATTATTGAAACATAACATTCTGGATTGAACAACATAATTTTACACTACGCGTATACCTCGTCGTCTGGTATCGTGATCCGGTAAATTGTTCTTTTTATAAAATACAAAGCCGATTTAACATTTTTATTATATGTAATTAGTTTCAGTATTGAGTTAAACAAAACGGACATTACTTACGACATGACAAAGGTAATTTTCATTTCAGAATATGTAGTGTTTAATATGTAGAATTAATTTAAAACTATTCTCTCTGTTCTCGTTGGGGCTTTATAAAAAACTAAAATTGGTTTAAATAATAAGTTATCTTTTTTTATGAACCTTGTGAATCCTTGAGCATTGAATACAAACTCGTCTCTCTCGTCTTCACGAGTGAACAAATTATTGTAGATTAAGCACAGCAATAAAGATATTGTTAAAAACGTTACCTTTTATAGTGACCAATTCATAACATTTGAGTAAACTGGATCGAAAGTATTTTGGACATTTTAGTTAAGCGGTTTCAGTTACGTTAGTCACGCGTGCTCACAAATTTCTACTCTTAATATTAAATTTAGCTCCCGACTGCGACCGCACTAAGTGAATTTGTCAAATGACTTATGTGAACAGAGCGGTGACATGACCAAGAAAAAATAGACCTTCGTTTCGGAGTTGCGGTCGTGTAAGTGGACATAGTCAATTACGGCTTTTTTTTTCTTTGAGGCAACATTTTAGTTTAACGTATACTTTTTGTCATTGCGAATACGTAATGAAGTCATTCGGGCAAAAACCAAGGTGATCGATATAGCTCGCAGAGTTAGTAAGCTGAAGTGGCAGTGGGCTGGTCACATATTATGTCGCAGAACCGACAACCGTTGGAGTAGACGTGTTCTGGAGTGGAGACCGCGAACCGGCAAATGTAGTGTAGGACGCCCTCCTGCTAGAACCTGCGCAAGGCGGCTGGCAGTAACTGGATGCGTAGAACCGAAGATCGGGTTCAGTGGCGAGCTTTGGGGGAGACCTATGTCCAGCAGTGGACTGCCGCAGGCTGATGATGATGATGATAGGTACTTTTTGAGTGCAGTCAATGCGCGGGTAGCCACAACACGGGTAAGACACAAATGTGGGCACTTACTAATTTTATATTACGTCATCCTATTATATTACTTTAGTTAGTCTTGCATCTTATTTAATTATATTTTTACGTGAAGTATTTATTACTGCACTGCGCTTGCGTTTATTTGTATGTGAGATGATTTTAAAACTGTTAAAAAGCCTATTCAAAATGATCTCTCTAATGGCTTACAAAATTGCAAAGATTCACCAATCTTATGGAATGTTTTACGGGCATCAAATTACTATGGTGTTTAGAGCATATCACGCTCTTCTAATAAAGCTAAAGAATAATCAAGCGTATTAAGACTGGGACTAGACGTGACCGGGCTGTGAATATTGTTGAAAGGAACATTCTCGGTTATAGAACATGCTGTTCCAAATCTGAATCTAATGTTTGTTTAATTCTAAAAGTATGGCCAAGCCGTCTGTCTATTTAACAAAGATAATAAGAAAATCATACGTGTTAAAATAAGAACTGCCATAATTATTTAATTTCGGACGATCTTGGCACCTTTTTGAAACTCAAGTTGCGTTTTAATAAATAAATAAAGTACGAATGTTTTATCTTTATTTCATTATACTTTTATATACATTTATATTGTAGTCAACAATGTAACGATTCGTTCTGTTAATTTTACGCTTTGTCAACACAGTTCGAGAGTTTTTAACATTTTCATGAAAACAAAATGAGAAAAAAGCAGTAATTGAGCTTTGGTTCGTTCAACTTGAAATTAACAGAATGCAACAGAAAAAAAATTGAGCTTGGAAAAAATCTATTACGTCATTGTTAAGATCAGCCTTTTATCACAAAAACGAATGCTACTTTGTTGTTAACGACATCGAAATAAAACTAATAAGGTTACAAACACAAGTTTGCGATAATTTTTTTGTAAAACGTCCAACGTATTTTGTCTGTGGTATGCGAAGATTCTTTTATAATAGTGCACGTTTTGTAATAGGTACAAGAAGATAACATTTATGCTACTTCAGCCTCCGCAACTGAAGCCCTCATTTCAATCCACCATCATTCGTTTGAAGGTATTTCTTTTAAGTCAGGGCCAGTCACTCACGTTTCACTACTTTATCCCATAAAAATAAAAAAATAAAAAAAAATATCCTTAGACGCTGAGCGTAGGGGGAATAAAACTACAGTTTCTTTTAAAAAAATATCCAAGAATGCGATAAACTTTAATACAGTAGGTATTATAATATTGCGATCCACACATTCTTGAGTCTTGTTAAAAACTTATACCTATAAGGTTGAATCCACGCGACACGAACTCGTGTTTGTTCAACTTGTTTGTGCATGCAAAAAATATGTAGACGATGTTTTGTACGCAAACCTAAATGTAGGTATGGATACATATATAAATTTAATGAGTCCGAGCATTAACATTTTTGTATGTACGTGTTTTTATGTATAAAATATAATTTCATAACCTATTAAATATATGGATGCAGTAGAGAGTAAGCATACGGAATGATGAAAACAAAAATGTGTTTTTGTTTGCACGTAATATGAAATCTATCGGTGGCTCTATATCTGGTGAGATATAGATACTTAATATATACTATTTTCGTTTGGGGAATGGTGCGAGGAATTCTTTAAAATGATTGCGTTATTTTACTGTCCCTATTACTATTTTTTTTTTATTGCTTAGATGGGTGGAGGAGCTCACAGCCCACCTGGTGTTAAGTGGTTACTGGAGCCCATAGACATCTACAACGTAAATGCGCCACCCACCTTGAGATATAAGTTCTAAGGTCTCAGTTTAGTCACAACGGCTACCCCACCCTTCAAACCAAAACGCATTACTGCTTCACGGCAGAAATAGGAAGGGTGGTGGTACCCACCCGCGCGGACTCACAAGAGGTCCTACCACCAGTAAACTACCCCATGGTAAACCATAATATGCAATCTAACGTTGACTTTAAATCCCGTCTTTAGTCCCATGGCATGGCCATCCGCAAGCGACCCGTTTACGATCAAATGGGTCGTACATACAATACAATACATGGGTCGTAGGCCCGTTGGCCTTCGATGACAATCTATGAAGATTCTCCGTTACACTTATATGATCTGCACTGAGCATGAACCGTGAAGTATCCAGTGAGATCCATCTAGAGATAGATACACGGAATGCGATATTTATTGGAATAGCGTCCTCAAATGAGAGTTTCCGCATTCACTGACACGATAAACATATATCAGCGTCAGTAGAGATTCAGTGACAATTGAAAGATTATCGCCGAAGATTTACTGTTGGTTGGATTTTAGCTGCCAAGAAATTCAGTTGAAGTGTATGTCCACCGACGTAATAAAAAAAAAGAAACGTGTGGCACTCGGGAACTGCCGCGGTAAAGCTATTGCATAGCATTTTTTATCAACTTATGCAATTATAATTAGACAATGATAATTTAATATTAAAACAATAATAAAACAAGACCAAGCTATATTAAACATTAATAAAAGCAAAACCTTAACTGTCCCCTTCACAATCATAAGCTAGACCGCGCGAGAGAGAGAGATGGGCAGACTTTTCATGATGCGCATGCAGTGTGACGTCACGCCACGCGCTTATTCTCAAACACTACACAAGCGCAACGTGTGAATGTGTTGAACGCGAGCTACATGGTAGGCGCAGTGAGGGGTGTAAGGTTTTTTTCGTTACGGAATTTCATGATTCGGTCGCCGCGCTCAAGGCCCGCGATAAAAGCTATGCAATAGCTTAAAAATTGATACTTTAACCTCACGTCTCGAATGAGCAGAGTACTTATATTCTAAAAAAGGGTATTAACATTGTGGCGACTATAGATTCGGGTGACCACCGCCACCCACCCTGAGATATGAATTTTTAGGGTCTCAGTATAGTTAGAACGGCTGCCCCACTCTTCAAACCGAAACGCATTACTGCTTCACGGCCGAAATAGGCGGGGTGGTAAACTAGATGAAAGCAGTGTTTTCAAATAGTGGGGATTAACTCTGCTTCGGGGACGGACGGTGCGATGGTAAAAACGCAATGAAGGGGTCATCACGACCATACATACGTACATACCGCATACGGTACAAAACACACAGAGAACCGATCTCCCCGAATAGATCTAGGGGTTCCTAACAACCCGTAAGAACGTCATTATTGACAACACGTCCGGCTATCTTCTGTCTGGAGTCGAAAGTAAATAAATAGCTGGTAGCTCGGGTGAGAGATGTGAGCTACAGTAATTCATGGGAGGTCAGAACCGTCCTATGTGAAACACAAGTATTTGTCCAGACTTGTAGTACGGCTTTTCTCTATTGAAAACGCCCAACATTTTAAGATAATTCTAACATCTCTTGTTTTCCTTTATACTCATTACCATTTGGATTCTATAAACACTTCAATATCGTTTTAATCTGGTTAAATTAAATACTAGTACCTGTTTTTAAATTGTTTTACTAAACTATGATCGATAAAATGCCTAATCATTAATGTAATCATCGACGATTAACGATTATAAAATTTGAAAAGCAAAGCACGTGAAGCTAAAAATAAACATTACAAATTGAAATATAATTTACGTTTTACATTAATAAACTAATTAGATAATGAGATTCTATCTGTTGTTGTAGATATTCGAACGGAGATTTCATTAGCGTATTTCACGAACAGCTATCGGGGTCGATATCAACCGCACAGATAAGGGGAGCTTAATGGGATGCTCCGATATGTAAGTGGCCGAAGGCAAAAAAAATCTAAGCTGCTCTACGCAAGATTGAACATTCTGAATACCATACTACGCGGGTAATTACGGAATATTGTTTTTAGTGACCAATAAGTTTAGGTGTTTACATAATTTGAATTTCCAAGTATATATGTAAACTGAACATAAAGACAGACAGCCTATGCATTGACATAGCAAACAATCGAAAAATTAACACAACTTTTCAAAGCAAACCAGAAAAAAGTTTAAATATTTATGAATCCGTTTTGAGTCACGGCCACGGCGCAGCGGCGCATTCGCGAAGCCTCACAAGTGCAATTCGTTTAAGTTTACGGGTCGAATCGCGACCGCAATTATTAACCGCTCGATTTGCTCGACTTAAAAACGTGACCACTTCGGTGTTAGCTAACCTAACACGATATATACACTTATCACAAACGATACCCGAGCGGACCAATTGATATTCTCTTTCATTTTAAAACGCTATATTATTTTAGATTCGCTGGCGTGGGCGTCGGCTTGTGGTTTTGATTCTGTGCTCGTTCATCTTGTGGAATCGGTAGGTTTTATTACATTATTTTAGCTATTTCGTGGACTGCACGTAATGTTTCATTTATCACGATTTTGTTTACTAGCTTTACGGTATACATTTTTTCAGTTAGAATTTCGTGCCGAATGTGTTTATAAATACGATAAAATACAATTAAAAAAAAAACAACAAGAAAAGTTATTTTTCATACTTAATTAATGTAGTTTAAAAAAAAAAGTACATGAATTCGATTCTCACTAGCAAATACTGATACATAGCTCTATAATAAAAAAGTAAAAATCTAAAATGTTGTAGAGAAAAAATATTTAAAAATATCAAATAGAATCAAATCTGAAGGTCGCACTTAGGATGGCGATTTTGTTATGAACATTCAAAATAAAAGTAAAATCTTCAGAATCACTCCATTTTGTGATGTAAATAAAAAATATTTTATTTAAACTGTACATTTACTGATTTAGATTTAGTACTATTTGTACATTACTCACAGTTTTTTAGCTTGTTATTTATACGATCGTGTTTCGTAACTTGCAATCGTTCATAACAATTAAAATTCAAATTCAAAATCATTTATTCAAAAACTTAGATGTCAGCATAACACACTTGTTGAATGTCAAAATATAAATAACAATGTTAACTCTACCACCGGTTCCAAAAAAAGCCACAGTCCTGAGAAGAACCGGCGAAACAAACTCAGCGGGCTTTTCTTTTGTTTTTTCTCAAATATGTTCTTTTTTTTTAAATAAGTAAAAAATATTTACAATAACGAAAAAAAAAAGCTATGATAAAAGTAAACTATTCCTAAATTCACATTTAATATGACATCATCAATTAACCGCATCTCATCTTCGACTCGTTGCGGTCCTGATTGGATTGCATACAATTTATACAAAGTACTACATTCCTAATAACATAACTCGTAAGTACAGTGCTGCAGCTCATAGACTCAGGGCAATAGAAAATCACCGGTACATCTTGTACCGCTTTTCGAATCCGGGCCGGCGTAATTTAAAATCAGTTATTTGTTCTAGTGGCTATCTAGAAGTAAATCAATACGATTTTCTGATTTAAATTCTGTACTCTCAACTGTACTAGACATAACTTGATAATGATACTTCTCGGTAGGTTGGTACGCACAATTTCGATACTAATTATAAATCTGTACAAGAATTTATTAGCCACTAGCTAGCTGACCCGACAGACTTCGTAGTGCCTCAATCGATAAGTAAAAGACCTAAACTTTTGTATAAAATAAACATAAATAACAAAAGGAATCCGTCCGACGGGGGACACATCAAAAGAAAAACAAAATTGTTATTTTTATGTAATTCCGAGCATTTTCATATTTATCTACCTTTTAAACCTTCTCTGGACTTCCACAAATAATTCAAGACCAAAATTAGACAAATCGGTCCAACTATTCTCGAGTTTTAGCGAAACTAACGAACAGCAATTCATTTTTATATATTAGGTATAGACTAGCTCACCCGGCAGACTTGGTAGTGCCTCAATCGATAAATAAAAGACCTAAACTTTTGTATAAAATAAACATAAATAACAAAAGGAATCCGTCCGACGGGGGACACATCAAAAGAAAAACAAAATTGTTATTTTTATGTAATTCCGAGCATTTTCATATTTATCTACCTTTTAAACCTTCTCTGGACTTCCACAAATAATTCAAGACCAAAATTAGACAAATCGGTCCAACTATTCTCGAGTTTTAGCGAAACTAACGAACAGCAATTCATTTTTATATATTAGGTATAGACTAGCTCACCCGGCAGACTTGGTAGTGCCTCAATCGATAAATAAAAGACCTAAACTTTTGTATAAAATAAACATAAATAACAAAAGGAATCCGTCCGACGGGGGACACATCAAAAGAAAAACAAAATTGTTATTTTTATGTAATTCCGAGCATTTTCATATTTATCTACCTTTTAAACCTTCTCTGGACTTCCACAAATAATTCAAGACCACAATTAGCCAAGTCGGTCCAGCCGTTCTCGAGTTTTAGCGAGACTAACGAACAGCAATTCCTTTTTATGTAGGCAACGGCTTGGCTCTGCCCCTGGCATTGCTGAAGTCCATGGGCGACGGTAACCAATCACCATCAGGTGGGCCGTGCGCTCGTCTGCCTACAAGGGCAATAAAAAAAAAAGATTAATTTCCTATATTTTACATGAACACGTGTTGTACGTACATATAATCGTAATACTGAAACTGTCTGCAATTATTGTAAGCCGCGAACCTATGGCTGTAGATAGTGAAACAAACGCATTTGCAGTATATCGCACACCGATAGCCGTGAACACATTTGGTTCATTGAAAATATTTTCTTAACACAGCACGACCCGGACAAGACACGACATCGACACGGTGCCGATGTCGGAATGTTCTTCGCACATTTATACATAGAACCTCTTACACGTTAGGTCGCATGCTCTTGGTAAAATTCCTAGTTTATCCCTATGCTTCGTGAGTCATCAAGGACAGAAATAAGCACATATTCAGAAGGCACTCGATATAATTTAATGACGTGTTCTATGTAAATGTCGAACCACTCGTAGACATTACAGCGTCGGTATAGGTAATGATCGGCTTATATTCCGAATGTTATTCAGGGATGTCAAGCCGGGGGTCTTCATACTTGAAGTTTTATTTTTAGCGTCCATTGCTGTTGCGGTTGACTATTACGCGGTTACCTTTTTTTTTAAATGTGACATTAACACCGATAGCGCAGTGAATGTTTATTGTAATCGCTACAATTAGGCTTCGCTTCGACCACCGAGCACGCAACGATCATAATATGTTATGAAACTAATGCCGAACGTTTTTTTACACAAGTTTTTACGCAAAATCAATTATTTTGTTAAATAAATCAAATAATTTAATTCAAACGAAAACTAAATAACTATCTGTAATCTTTGTGTCGGGTTAGTGGGGAAAGGTTAGTGCAAGTTAATGATCCCAGTTCCAACATTGAATAAGCCCGGTACGGTTAGCTCACGATGCGCGGCGTCGCCATATGATTGGCGCATTAATAGTTTTCTTTGGGCGGCGCACGCGCACCTATTATTGCTATTATTCAAATCATCAGAGTCATGCACTCGGACT
The DNA here is from genome assembly GCF_030267445.1 of Bombyx mandarina. Classification (NCBI taxonomy): domain Eukaryota; kingdom Metazoa; phylum Arthropoda; class Insecta; order Lepidoptera; family Bombycidae; genus Bombyx; species Bombyx mandarina. The sequence goes on along the minus strand of NC_143212.1, from coordinate 12,001,570 downwards.
CAATTAAATACACCCCGAAGCAGACTTACGTCTACAGTTAAAAAGTCCTTTATCGCTCCCACCTTCGTCTTTTTCTCGTACCTATAGCTATTAAAGTAGCGTTTTTTTCTTTCTTTGTTTTTTTAAACTTGAGTTATTATTACGTCCGATTCGCATTGGCTTTGATCGTAACTCATGTAAAACAATACTGATGGGTATCGATTGAATGCGATTTAAAAAAAAAAAAGTTTTAAAACGATTCTCCGAGCCGTGAAATAATCCAGCTTTTGCCGCGGTCGTTTTAAGTGCAATATCTTGTATTGTGACGTGCGATGGGATATTAAAAATGAACGTGTAAAACAGGCGGGGCTCGCCGATATCTTTTATCTGTCTATAGTACAATTAAAATAATATCCACGTGTAACACTGCATGGCAGGGAACGTTGCGAGGACTTTACACCCACTGTGCAGTGTGCAAAGTAAATACCTTCTCACCAATTAACGTGTCTTTTAAAGCAGCCTCTTTGGAATGGCGAGGGCTCGGCGGCTGCTTTCAACTACTACCAAAGCAACGATACTTTTATTTCACCAAACTCTGACACAGAACTTTTCCTTTGATTGTTTTGGATGCTAAAAGTGTAATTGTATAGTAAGTAGTACTTAGTTTTTTTTGTTCAAGTTGAATGTTCTTTATTTATTTACAGCATTTACAATCCTAAGGAGAACATCACAAAACGATCGTTGTCGAAAGAAATAATAATTTTTAGTTTCAAAATGTCATATACTTTTATATTAAATCCCACAACAGTATCATAAGTCACCCATTTGTTTTCAATAGATAACCTGTGTGTTCTAAACACCATTACAACTGAGCATATTTCCGATTCAAAAATGAACTTTGGACAAGATGAGATTATTAAATCTTGAATTTAATAATAATTGTATATTTACTATAACACAGTTTTTTTTAATCAAACCATTGCTACCTTGAAGCTCGTTGCATCTACCTATGAATTAAGTTATATTTTTTCTTTATTTAAATGTAAAGGTGTCAGATGAATACTTTTGTTTTATTCCCTCGCCGGCAGCAACATTCTTAGTATAAATTAGTATGTTCACAATAATTGCTTTGAATTACTCGGCCGATCCCCAGTAGGAGATTTAACAAAAGAACATAGTTGTGGCGCGTCGCTTTGCATCGCGAACGAAGAAAAAACTACAACAACATCTACAACCCTTTGGACAAGCCAAGAATTTGCGACGACCGCAACACGAACAAATTGAGCGCAAACTATTGTGCGGTACGATTCGCTGAGATAACTCCCGTGTTGAGGACCGAGAGCGCCGCCCTGTGCGCCCGCCGCCGGACATCCGTGCAACGACTCTCCTCCAGTCTTGTTGCTCGATTTAAAGATCGCATTTTACATTTCTGTGTTCCTTCCTGCAGCTATCAGCTTAATCCGCTCAAGGAGGCAGTGTATGCGTTGCTAGCGGGTGTAATCGCTATAGCGGTCCCTGATAGTGGTGCGCGCGGGACGCGTCTCATTTATAAGGGGGGTCCCGGGTATCGCGCGTTCAGTGTGCCTGAGTGTCCCGTGTTGCGTGAGCGCACTCCTGCGTGTGACTACACTTATACGAACTTTACCCGCAGATCCGAAACTAATCCGACAATATGCAGTTCTTCTTGACATCATGTCTCGTGCTGCTCGCAGCTTCCCTCGGCCCAGCCGCAGGTATGTTAATTTATTTAAAATTGTTATAATATTATTATTGCAGAATAAGCGGACAAACGAAAAATTACAGCCAAAGGTAAAGTTAAAAATTGCTTTTCAGATTTCAGTAATTTTCCCTCTCTGTGTGAAGGTGAAGAAAATCGTCACATTGTAATCGTCAATCTTAGTGTTTATTTAAACGTTAGGTGTCTATCTAGACACTAATATTCTATTATCTAAGGCACATTTCACATAGTAGGAAGGCTTTAGTAGTGCACCTCCGTAGGTGTAGCGAAGTGGCTGTCGTGACCTAAGGGTCTTCGACCTTCATTGTTCAACTTACATAAGAGTACGAGAGTGAGTCCCTCGCTCAAATATCTACGATTCAACTCTGTATTCCATAGAGTACCTGTACTCTAAATTAAATAAGAATAATTTCTTGTTAATGATTTTTTTATAAGAGAACAACAATTGATGTCTGACGAACTTAACTTTAAACATAATCCATCGAAAACAACGAATTATTTTGAATTAAATAAAAATAATTTAATTGTTACGATAAAGTTTTTTTCACTTTTAACAAAAGTGCAAATTACATCAACGAAAAAAAAACATCGAAATTAATTTAATTCTATAGGTACTTGAAGACTAAGCAAATTCATGTTCATTTTTACAAAACTGATCTTAAGAATATTGTATTTAAGTTATTATAAACTTGATCAATGAAAGGATTAAATCAATCTGGTTCAAACGTCATAAGGTTTTGTTTTGATTGATGCGTAATTGAAGAATATTGCGTTGTCCTTAGTTTAGCTTCTCCAATTCACAGCGATCAATTGACATGATTACTTTTGGTCTTTCTGTATTATGGGACCAACAATATGTTTCTTATTGTACGTTGGGCCCATATGAGTTATCACCGTACTACATATTTTAGGTCTCCTTTTTTGGGCATCTAATTAAAAAAAGTTTTAAGTAAAAAACAAGTGACTACTAATAGTACTTATTGATCTTTTATGTCAAGTTTCATGTCAATAAAAACCAAGAGAAAAAAAACTGGTCATTTCCAATATTATTTTTCGTAATACAAATTTATTTTAGTACTAGCTGACCCAGCAGACTTCGTAGTGCCTCAATAGATAAATAAAAGACCTACACTTTTGTATAAAATAAACTTAAAACAAACAAAAGGAATCCGTCCGACGGGGGACACATCAAAGGAAAAACAAAATTATTATTTTTATTTAATTCCGAGCATTTTCATTCATTTATCTACCTTTTAAACCTTCTCTGGACTTCCACAAATAATTTGAGACCAAAATTAGCCAAATCGGTCCAGCCGTTCTGGAGTTTTAGCGAGACTAACTAACAGCAATTTATTTTTATATATACTTATTATATAAGATAGATTTTCATTGGTTATTGCGAGTCTTTTTTTTTTATCCTACCTATGCTGATAGCCTTGAGAGGCTATTTCAGCGTACCCTAGCTTGTGTAGGTGAGCTCGCGGGGCTCAAACCGGAGAATTGCTAACACCGCCCTAGCAAGAGCAGTGCTTCGCAGAATCTACCACCGGATCGGAAGCGCGACCCACTGAGAAGATCCGGCGAGAAACTCAGTGGGCTGTGTCTGTGGGTTAATTCGCTCGTCGAGCCCTTCGTCGCAAGCGACGGGTTCGACGAGGACGGTGACTGGTATTGCGAGTCGTAGACATAATTAAAACTGCTTTTACCTAATGGTGAGTGGTACCCGATGGTCATGGACGTTAACAAAACCTGCAGGCTTAGTAAGTGGTAAAAAAGACCTCTGCAAAAAAACTCAGCATGAGAGCAATGTCTTCAAGTGGTATGAATATGCTATGTTCCAGTGGCGAGTGGTGCGATGGTAAAATGGAGACGATGGGTTCATCTAAGGATCTTTTTTGATAAACCACATAGAGAATCGATGTTCCTTCGTACACCCAGAGGTTAAAAACGACCCGTGAAAATCGGATCCTTTATCGAGAACCCCAACAATCTTCTGGTGAAAAATGAAAGTAGCTAGTATTTGAGAGCCCCAACCTAGGCAAAAGATAGGAGCCGTAGTCAACGAAAGATCGACCCTGTGCTTTGTAAAGCAAAAGTCTTTGTCAAGGTTTCGCTCTATTGAGAACTTCCAAGATTCCGGAAACTTGGCTTTACCTTCAGGAAAATTTAACAAAAATACACAATTATGCTGTTAAGAAACATGAGATTTACCAAATTGTTAACTCTTTTAAAAGTAATATTTTATGTCATTATTTTTAACTAACCCCAGTTAGTAGTAGTACGAGCAGTAAACAAGAAGATTTCAAATTTGAAAAATTGTTTTAGAAAAAAGTTGCATATAACCATTCTCAAAAATACATATTTGACGAGCATATTGCCTAGAAATGAAAAGATTAACCACCATTTGATTTTTTTAAATACTCTGGTATATCTTTCTGAAAGGTGAAACGTTTTTACGTACAACAATGTTGATTTTTTTATTGATATTGTTTTTAAATTCACCTTTTCTTCATAGCTATGATATAAATAAATTATCAGTAATAGACACTATTACTGATAATTTCGACTTATTAGAAGATAGATAAATAGAATTAAAATATAGGAGTGCGACTTCAATTTCCATAAGCTACTACTACTGTTCTGTTCCCAATAACTTTCCAGCTCTAATTTTAAGGACTGGTGGGTCACGCTAAAAACTTTCAAAGGTATTTCTACCGCAGATTGATCATGTTCCGTTTTGAAGTAGAGCCGCTGTAAAGATCCTATTGACATTTCAAATATTTTGTTTCAAAGTGTTCAGTGTCATTTACGTTGGGTAGTATGAGTCAACAGAACCTATAGCCGCTCAGCATAAGCATAAGTTACATGTGGGGAATACGCATAAGCTAATTCGCAAATCTATACTAATTATAAATATAAATAATAATTTCAAAGTCGTCGTGGCCTAACGGATAAGACGTCCGGTGCATTCGTGTTGAGCGATGTACCGATGTTCAAATCTCAGGCGGGTACCAATTTTTCTAATGAAATACGTACTCAACAAATGTTCACGATTGATTTCCACGGTGAAGGAATAACGTCGTGTAATAAAAATCAAACCCGCAAAATGATAATTTGCGTAATTACTGGTGGTAGGACCTCTTGTGAGTCCGCGCGGGTGGGTACCACCACTCTGCCTATTTCTGCCGTGAAGCAGTAATGCGTTTCGGTTTGAAGGGTGGGGTAGCCGTTGTAACTATACGTGAGACCTTAGAACTTATATCTCAAGGTGGGTGGCGCATTTACGTTGTGAATGTCTATGGGCTCCAGTAACCACTTAACACCAGGTGGGCTGTGAGCTCGTTCACCCATCTAAGCAATAAAAAAAAATTAATGCATATAGCTTAAAAACTTAAAAAAAATACACTTTAATTGTAAATTGAACTAATAACGAAAGTTTCTTTTTTAGTTCTAATTAACCTATATATGATCAATATAATACAATTATTTAATTATCACCGGTCCTTGTTGTGCAAACTTTCAAGTTAATCTGGCCTTTTGTAATTGGTGAAATTATGAGAGACTAAAATAATAAAATTCTAGTAAAAATAGTCGAGGGACTAATTTCAAGGATATTAGGGTAATCTTTAAAAAGAAAAAGCAAAATTTTAATGAAATGGCCAAATGTAATTAGACTGATAAAAAAAAACATTCACTAAACAGCTCTGAGAATTAGTCGCAACCCCAACATAATAGAGAAATGTGAAAAACATGGTACAAAAACTGCACCAGCTAAAAATGCAAAACACAAAGTTCAATAGAATACATAATTCATTTAAGTTCAAGCTAACACGACTTAAAGAAACAAACAGCAATTAATTCAGGAAACCTGCAAATCAAATTGAATGCAGAAAAGAGAATTAAAATGCTAAGTGAACCGCGAACGAAACGAGTTCGTTCCACGCTATAAAAATCATGTAATTCCGTGTAACATGCTTGTAACCGGTCAATGTCGAACGGATTATACTTGTCAATGTAATGCCCTACCACTTCAACTTTTTGATTTTATGCAAGAGTTTAAGGAAGTTGTATTTTCTTTAAATCTACATAATACTAAAATTTGTGGCTGTTTTTATTTTTTTGTATGATCTATGCGTTCGTGTACCGTTTATACAATTGAGCTCAAACTATTTAATTTTGAAATTTAATTTTAGAAATGCCAAAATGTCCAAGATACTTATACTAATATATATATATATATCATTGTAGTCGGGTTATTTATTATCTAACTAATTAGTGTTTTTTTATTAGGTGACCTAAAATTTTAAAGCATATAAAGCACCTAAAGTACCTACACATACTTGTGTTCTAGATAAACAGAAATTACTTTGTTGATTGAATAAAATTAATAAAAAATATAAAGAAACCTTACGTTTGTAACAACGTCTCATAAAGCTCAGAACAACAACGATGGTAAAATAAATCGGAAATAAAGTTCTTTATTGTTTTGTTGTTGACTCAAGTGCGGTCGGGAGCAAACCGTGTAATGGTATGCAACATGAGAACAATGACTTCGGCCGCTTGCATTGATACCGAAGCTCTATGTCGATACGATCTAATGCAATCGCCACACCAGCTCATGAATCTATTTGAATACATCTTCTCAGATTTAAACACGACGGAAAAAACTGCTTGAGATTAAACACATACACATACTGCGGTAATAGACGTTAAAATTTCAAGTTACAAGACTGTTATTGGTTTGTAATACAAAGCGGCTTCGGTATCAATGAAAACAATTGAAATAAATTTAAATCGTATCGCTGTTTCTCGTGGGAAAAGCAAACGATTAACAGTAACCATTAGATTGTGGTAGAGACCGACTGCTAATGAAGCGTATCCGCGGTTATCGGATAGGTTATCGACAGGTCGGTAAAAAACTATTCGACGGAAGTCAGTGCTCGGCAAAAAATGTACAAGGGGTGCGGAGGGATACACGACAGGTGTGGGGTTCATCGGCCCTCGCCCAGGCGGGGCCCGATAGCTACCTCCTTCCTAGGAATAGTTGGTATTATGGACTTGCGTATCAATTGCTACTTGCAGATCAGGTACGGGTACCGTTTATGTGACATTCTACAAGGAGTACGTTGAAAAAAGAATTCCATACCCGGTAAAATCTTCGCATTCGTTATAAAAAGAACTGGTTGTGTAACATTGTTGATGGCTGAATGTTTTGTTGCTGTTTACATTGTGCATGTTGACTTTGCGTCAAAAAAGATACTAGCCAAATATAGGATCTATCCTATTCATGGTTTTGAATAAATGTACAAAGATAACATTTCCCGTTTGTTGATACATTCAATAATTTTTAATTAATTTTTAACCCCTCTTTCTTTTTTTCGTATAGAAAGACGAGATTACTCATAAACATGTTGTTAAAGCGGTTAACGATTGAGAGAGAATTTCAAAATTCCCGTGAGATCATAATGTGAATATTGTATTTTATAAACGCTTACCCTTTAAGCCGGAATGAATAAATAAGTCATGAAAGACATAAGCAGGTTATTGGTACCTATCTGAGGGACAGCAATACATTCTACTATAAGTAATAATAACATCCCACTGAACTTAGACGATAAATAACTCGATGTACTACCGAATACAGAGTTGTTGTTCAGTTTTTGTTCTGCTAAACTCATCGTACAGTCTTTATTATTCCTGCACTGTCCCCAGTGTATTCTCAAGTTAACGATTGCGTAATATTTCTCAAGTACAATATCGTATGTGGGTATTATCCTATCCGCCATTTAGCGATATTTTCAATGTACTATTTTCATATTCAAGAAGAGTAATTAGTAGGGCTTTAAAGCTGCAAATTCAAAGTCACAATGGACTTGTCAACAGCAATTGACCGAATTTGTGTATTGACTTAACTGTACATAAAACGGATAAGCTGCAGCTACTATCTTCTCTGTCAAAGTCTACCACAAAAAATGGGGCTCTAATTAGCCTTGGCTCTAGGTTCTCTAAGTACTTATGCATTTTCCGTATATTTGGCCATAAACTCACAACGGTACATTCAGCATACACTCAAATCGGTCCTGGGTCACCTTGAGTGTCTTTCTCCCCTGTATCTCTACAACAATCTTTGTTTAATTTAAATATCGAATAATACTGATGTAACCGTGGTTAAGTTTATAAACACATTCCTGATCGAGTCACGTTTGTCACTATTGAAATCATAATATGCTCTTTAATCTGGCCGTTATTGCCGTAAATTCAAATTATCGTTCAATTCTTATTGATGGTGGATATCCTGACACTAAATTAGGATTTCACGTTTAAATTCTAATGTGACCGTGTCTAAAGGAATGGAAGGGTGCATTGTACATCAGTAATTTAATCTTTGAATATCGAGCGCCGAAAGTTTTATTTATGACGGTCCTAACATTTTCACTTTTTTGTCGCTATAATTCAAAGGTAATGTCTACGGAGCACCAGGTGATGTGATTGTATCAAATTACTAGTAAAAAATATCATTTTTCAAACGCGAATGATAAAAAAAAACGTAATTTGAGATTTTATATCATGTTTTTGCTGCTTCGTCCCTGGTGGCTCCGTCATACTGTGCTCCGATGTTCGTAAATTATATCCAGAAACATCTATCAACTTTATTACAACTGAAATAATTGTATTAATTTCATGAAAAAAAAAACGTTTATAAAAGGCGGAGCGGCTCGTTAGTAGTAAGTGGAATAACTAGCGTTCGCAATGCTTTTTTTTTTCTGTTTCGCCGGTTAGGAGCAGAACCGGGTCGGCATTGGGCTTGATTACTAAAAATAGTCTGGTGGGTGCATTCCGTGGGCTAGGGGCGGGCGTACGCCGTCCTTGAGCTCGTCTCCTCGTCTCGAATGCTATTATCTCGAACCCTTTTTTGCGTTAACATCGCTATCCGGTCGCGAACAATCCGATAAACGTTCCCATAATAGTTTCAACGTTATTAAAATTGAAATTGCACTTTTTGCTACGCACTGATTTAGGTGATTTCAATGAGAGTCTTGCGGTTTTTTAATGTAATTTATATACGCATTTTTTATTGTTCGAATTTTTAACGAATTTGCTTGTGTAATTTGAATTCCGATTTTAGCTCAATGACTTCGTGAATAAATAATACATAGGTACCTAGTTTTTGTCAGGAAAAATATGCGAGTGTACCATTTACGATGTTTCATAAGAATTTTCAATTATGATTATGTATTGTTCAAAGTTTGACCGTGACCGTGAAATTAATTCTCACAGAGCAGTGGCTACGTGAATGCGTTCGTTCTCAGGTCTTATGACGTAACTTAGTGCAAGTCACATACTACAGCTGAACAGGCAATGGTGGGCGCCCACTCCACAGATCATCTGTGCTTGTCGTGCAACTCATACCTCAAACTTAATTCAATTTAATTGAAATAAAAATAATAATTATATGGTACGTCATGGTATCACTGAATATTAAAGGCATTCGGCAAATTATGTTTACAATATTTTCGTAAATGAACCGAGAATAAGTTTCAATTGTTGTCGAATTTATAGTTATCCTTTGATTATATACACGTCTATATAATCAAAGTAGTTATCATTATAATGATTCTAAAGAAGAATTTTTCTGTTATATTTTGTGTTGTTGTTTGTCTTTAGTTATAAATGTAATACAGTTTTTTTTGTATCTGGAACTATTAACTTTCTAGTGCATATTGTGTAGCCGGCACAAGTAGACAGAATGTTTCTACTTATTTATGCCACAAAGGGATCAAGGTTTAAAACTGGACTGCCATTAGTGTAGGACCATTCGATCGACCTCATGTCTCAAGGTGGGTTTCATTCACGTTATCATATCCGTGGAGTTCGGTATTCACTAAATACATGGTAAGCCGCGTGCCCGTCGATCTATCTAGGGCGACAAAAATAACCGAACTTTTGTTTAATGAACAATGAACTTTACAACATTCGTATTAAATTTCGATTTGCAATAACATATACTATGAAGTAGAACTAAGTACAAGAATACTGTTCTAGTATTCCACGTTCCATCATCCAAACAACGCAACAGTAAATACAGTGATGGAAAATTTTAATGGCTTTCGCGTTGACATTACAAAGATAAAAAGTTTTTATGAAAACACATCTATATTTGAATTTTTACATATATATTTCTATACATAACTGTATAAATTCTGTTTCTATATTAAGGCTATTAATTGTATATCTCTTCTATGTAATATAAAGTTGTAATGATTCGTTCGTAATGTAATTGAGTGAAAACTATGCATGTTGTAATATAGTTGTAGCTAACTCAACAAGATGATTTGTTCAAAACTGTAATTAGATGATGGTTGACAATGATAATAATAAAATTAACTTTATAAATACGACAGCTGGATTTATTTCAGAGATTTCAAAAAGAAAATTAAACATCCAAATTTTGCTTTATTTTATTGTATAATGAAATATCTACAATTCATACTTTAAAAACATAACAACACTTAATAAATAACACAAAATATGATTTTGTGTAATCTATGTCATGTTCTCTCGGGTTTTTACTTCACGTTAATAGCAAGTTTTACATTTATATAAATAGGTGTTAATTTTCTGGGTCTGCGGAGGGACTTCGGTTCCCTCTGTATTTTGTACCGTATGTTCCATGGGGAGTGCTCTGAGGAATTGTTCGAGATGATACCAGCATCTCGTTTTTACCATCGCAATGCCCGCCACCGGAGTAGAGTTCATCCATACTACCTGGAGCCACTGCGGTCATCCACAGTGCGTTTCCAGAGATCTTTTTTGCCACGTACCATCCGGCTATGGAATGAGCTCCCCTCCACGGTGTTTCCCGAGCGCTATGACATGTCCTTCTTCAAACGAGGCTTATGGAGAGTATTAAGCGGTAGGCAGCGGCTTGGCTCTGCCCCTGGCATTGCTGAAGTCCATGGGCGACGGTAACCACTCACCATCAGGTGGACCGTATGCCCGTCTGCCTACAAAGGCAAAAAAAAAAAAAAATTTATCCAAGACTTCTGAGAAAACTTAAAGCCCGATGTTACTTCGTTAATGAATGCATTTTAATGTTTTAGTTTGCATTTATTAGCGATAAACTGAGTAAAGCTTAATCACATCAATTTCATTCCGTAGGGTTGGTTACTCTAAGTCATAAGAGAGAGACATTTTTCAATGTGTATTTTAACTCAATTGTATTAATACTTACTTCACCCTGAATAAAAGATAGTTTGGATCACGTTGATCACTAACCACGAAGTGAGCAGTGGGTAGGTAAGCTTGCGAAGGCAAACGCAACCCATGACTGTAAGACCACCCGCATCTCCAATATGACAATCATATAAATGAAAGTATTACTAGTAGGAAATTATTTATATATGAAAAAGATTAAAACTTTAACTTGTTTCAAATCTTTTACTTCAAGCCCGTACGTTTATTCACGTGGTGTGTCACAGTATGTTTTTGGAGGCCGTCTCCGTTTGAATGTGATAAAAAGTATAATCACACATCTTATTTTTTATTAAAGCTTAATAATGTAAAGAAATTGTTAATATTACACCGAATCTGAGAACACTTTAGCAAAATACAATAAACGAAATAAAAGTTTTTCTATATTATATACTTAAGTATATATATATATATTTTTGTGTGTGTGTGTGTGTGTGTGTGTGTGTGTGTGTGTATTTGTATGTATATATATATTGTTTTGTATCTTGTAATATGTATATATTATTATATGTAATGTTTACTGTATGCACTAGGTTTGAGTTCCTAATTCTTCTCTCCTTTTGCGGGCCTACTGGAAGAGATTTCAACATGAAATAAGTAGTGTCCTTGTACTTACTCTGTATCCTTATTGTCGTGTTTTTTCTAACAGCTGTGTGTACAAAACATATTAAATAAATAAATAAATAAATTAAATAAAAACGTCAACACCAAATGTTTCACTACATAGATGATAAAAAAAGAAGAATTACTGTTTGTTTTATGAGTGTTAACAATGTATGGCCATAGATTTAATATAATAAATTCACATATTTTCCAAAAAAGAATAATCAATTTACAATAAGCTCTCATATCGAGGACCTGTGCTTAGTTAATAGTATATTTCTTTGAAATTTAACGCGAGTCATATCGTAGTAAGCCTAGCTACTTATAGTTGATATTGTTATTCGTGTATTTTTGTATAAATGTATGTTTGCTGAGAATTCAACCTCATGTGTCAAGGTGGGCGCTGATATTATGGTTTACGTTGTTAAGTTTATGTAAATTATTACAATAAAAAAAAAAAGTTCCGTGAGCACTTTTAAAATTCTAGTATAATGAAAAATAATGCGATATGAAAAGAATACAAAATGAAGGCAACCCTACCAATTTTTTTTATGAAATACGTACTCAACAAATAAATGTTCACGATTGACTTCCACGGTGAAGGAATAACATCGTGTAATAAAAATCAAACCCGCAAAATTATAATTTGCGTAATTACTGGTGGTAGGAACTCTTGTGAGTCCGCACGGGTAAGTACTGATGGTACTAGAAAATTAGTGGGAACAGAACAGTAGTTGTACTGGTGTTCTTACTGGTGGTAGAACCTCTTGTGAGTCCGCGCGAGTAGGTACCACCACCCTGCCTATTTCTTCCGTGAAGCAGTAATGCGTTTCGGTTTAAAGGGTGGGGCAGTCGTTGTAACTATACTTGAGACCTTGGAACTTGTATCTCAAGGTGGGTGGCGCATTTAGGTTGTAGATGTCAATGGGATCCAGTAACCACTTAACACCAGGTGGGCTGTGAGCTCGTCCACCCATCTAAGCAATAAAAAAAAATAGAATTACTAGTAAATTTTTAATTACTTTAAAAACTCACCTGTAAAATAGCCCCAAGAAATATTCAATTTGAATGACCTACATTAAACAGAGTTGCCAATTTGAATTCGTAAAAATATCACGTCACCTTTGACGAATTGCAACTGTCGGTGGTCCACATACGGAGCGCGTTAAACATTCGCTATAGTTTGGACATCGGACCGTTATGGGTGTCGCGTCCGGTAGATCAGCCGCCGGATATAGTACATACACCGACATCATGTGAGTGCACTCACCCCTATGCGCTGTCATAAGCCACCAAACGCTCTGCATGTGGCCAAGATAGTCCAAGTACGAAATATACTTATGCGAAATTCTTAATGTTTAGGTATTTAACGCTTCTACATTCGACCTCTTTGATATTCTAAATCACATCTTATTAAATTTTTTTTAAATATATATTGTACACACGGCTTTTAGAAGAAACGCGACATTAAGGATACAGAGTACAAGGGCACTACTTATTTTATGTTGAAATCTCTTCCAGTAGGCCCGCAGAAGGAAAGAAGAATTAGGAACACAAACCTAGTTCATACAGTAAACATTACATATAATAATATAAACATATTACAAGATACAAAATAATACAAATATGTACATACATCTTATTCTACAAAGCCAAGCTTAAGCCTCTCTACCATGATTAAAAAGCGAACAAATTGTGATCATCATTATGATTTTAACTTTAAGACGTCTACTGCTAACTTGCTAGATCTTTCCGATAGATTTCCAGAAATTTCCAGAATAACAAATTCGAACAATGACGTGTATTAGAACAATAGAAGTATGTGATTAATAACAATTGAATATTCTGTTGTTACAAAAAGCGTCTAAGCTTAAAACAATTCAACGGAATCAGCTGCTACGAAACCACTTTTTCAAAAGCGAGTTTGTGCAATAATAATTTACGATACGAACATCCTAGTGGTTTATAAAAGCATTGTGTTTGAATTTCCGTCTAGCATAGTTAGTTATACGAGTATGTTCATTTCATAGCGCAGTAACTAATGTCATAAAGTATATAATATCCCGATTGCATCTCTCGATTCCGGCTAGGCACGCCAGGACCGGGGACCAGGACCTCATCAGTATGCGGCCCTCACTCATGACTCAGTGTACGTGACTCGCCTGCGAGACTGTTGTTCTTGCCCTTTGTACTGTGTCACCGGCCACTTTCCAAGCAATCATAACTTACTATCAACGTTGTTTTATTGTCAACATCAAAATTATTTAGGTTCTTGGTTGAAGGTCAATGTTTTGTTTGGAGGCTACTGCGTTTTGTAAATGTTTTAATTTCTAGGAAGAAAAAATGATAACCTGACATATTATAACGTAGACTTCTAATCATAAGACTTTATTATGATGATATGGACCAATCAGAGTGATACTGATATGTGGTGTATTAAAAAAAATACAAAAATAATCATGACAAATATTGAACTAAAGCTGAAGACGATTCGTATATTTTAAAAAGAACACGTTCACTGTGAAGGCTGTAACGACAGGTCAAAGAACCAAACATTAATCATAAGAAGAGTCGTACATGAGGTAAAAGTAATATCATTATGTATGAGACTGCATTATGCATGGATTCCAATCGCAGGCTCCTAACAGTCGACTTAAGTTGCAGAGCCGATAGGGCTGTCAATACGTCAATTACGTTTCGAGCTCGAAAAAATATTGACAAAAACTATCGTATTTCTAAATATTAGCTGATTAAAATTTATTTGAAAACAGTCAACCCTGAAAGTTAATATTATTTATTCGTATTACACTAAATAACTCGCAATTGGATCTTCTAATTGCGAATTAGTACTAATGATCTCGTCTAAGAGTATTCATTTCTCGTTTCCTTATAAGCCTACCAATACGATCTCGATGGCTATATTTTGTTTAACTACTGTAAGAAATTGTTCTGAATAACGAAGGAAACCATATATTTTTTAATATTTTTAGTAATTTTTTGCGTCGTCCTTTTTTACTAGTTGGAAATAAATTGGTTTCTATGACATACATATTTCTATAATCAAATGAAGAAATGTCTGATTCAAGAAATTTTATTTTTGATTAAAACTTTATAATGAAAAAGTTATCAAAAAAGTCGAGTAGGTCTTTGCGAAGATTCGTGTTTCACTGAAAATCACTGGAGGCAGCTTTTTGATAGCTTAAAACGTTATAAGGTTGCATTTCGTGCTTCGCCAAGCATGAATTCATTTTGTGGTTTTATTGATAATGGTCTAGTTGCTTTAATTTTTTTATTTCTCTGTCAACGAAAATTTAGATTTCTAGGTGTTTAATCTCTTTCACGCAACAGAATTATTGTCAGTTCCTTAAGAATTGTATTATGAAGAAATGTATTATCCTTATGAATTGTGCGTATTTTTTACAACTTCTTAGTTCGTTTCGATGAATAAAATTTTATAATAAATTACTGTTTTTGTAGCTTAAACAATAGACTTTCATCGAACAAAGAGCAATTAATACATGTCTAACAGAAGTTCAATCACTTTTAATTCAATACCTAATTGGGACGCAATAAAAATGTCTGTAAAAATATGTCCATTTGGAATTCATTGTGTTTCTCATTACTAAGCGCCTGTCCACCACATATCAATTACATATTTACTTCGCGTGCTTGCATTATGCAGTTTGTAAATTAATGTGCGAACCGTTTTTACGATGAGAAACTTCAGAAACCCAAAAGAACCTGTTTGTTGGTACTGTGAAAAAAAAACTGCATAAAATGAAATTTTTGTTTCTGGGATCGTGTAATAATGTACATTCTCGGAAATTAATGACAACATTTTCATTTGGTTACTGTTTTAATTTAATTATTCGTATAATAATTGTTTTTTACAATTATGAAAGTTTATCGAAGAGTATAGAACCTTTCTGTATTCCGTTTTTAAATAGAGTCAACGAAAGAATTTAAGGTAGTCCGAAAAAAAAATTTTCCAATCTTGGTGCAATAAATAATTTCCACCCATATAAGCTATAAAAAAAAAAATCCTAGTTTTTGTATACCTTAAGTTTCCCGTTAAACTATTTACATAGATACTAACTAGTATTCAACATTTATATCAAGAGGAAAAATTCAGCGTATGCAAATAAACGAACAAGTCATGCCCGAGGTCAGATTGATTAAAGTATACAATGTGGTCTGGCCCCTTCCATTCATAAACCGATTACTTTAACTTCCCTTCCTTACATTGCCGCTCTAGTTAATATTTTTTTTAATAGTTTTTATTGTTTTGTTGCAGCTCAAAGAATAACAACGATACAACTGGATGGCGTTCAGTATTTTATCTCTAGGATGAATCCGTATAGCCCAGAGCTCAACTATTTCCTGTCCTATCAGTACTGCAGGTAAAATTTATACACACTAGTTTTACATATTGTATCTTGTTAGTGTTGATTGTTCAACAATTTGTTTATATTAATAAGAACTAGTGATCCCGCAGTAGTCGAAATTCGACGATAATTGGAGTTGTAAGTTTGTACACTATTATTATCGTATTTTATACTTCTATAATCACAAATTTCGCCAAGGCTACACTATAAAAAATATTAATAAAGACAAAAAATATTTAATCTATTCTCAATTTGACCACAGACGTCAAGAACAAAAGTTTGACAATAAATAGTATGCATGCGTGTGTGCGTCAAATACATGGTATGTAGTGTGTGTAATGTTTTCTTTATTGGTTTAATGTATTTTTTATGCATTATTTAAAAAAATATTAGCATTCTGCACTCCTTCTCTAGATTCTCTATAAGTGTGGGAAATTTCATGCTCCTCTGTCCGCGCGTTTTTCGTAAAAAGGGATACAAAGTTTTTGCTTCACGTATTAATATATAGATGTTGAAAAAATACGAGAAATATAGTTAATATTTTACATAACTCAAAGAAATTACTACAATATTTTCTTATCGAGAATCAAAATCTCGTTGCATTCCGTGTATATACACCAAAAGTCGTGTTTCTTGGATGCAACGCCTTTTGCAAGGGGCCATAAGAACGTTTGCGATACCGTTAGCGGTTCTGGGAATAAACAAGAACAATATCGGCGCCATGAGCCACTTCCGCAAGCCGTTCCCACTGCTTGAGTACCTCACGAGTGAGCTACAAGCTGCAGCGCGTATAACATTAGACGTCCATTATGTTACAACGTCAGAGTCATAAAAGGAAGTAATTCTTGGTACAACAATAGAATACAACGTAAGAAGCCATTGCAATTTAATGCTTTACAATGTAATCTCAGATTAAACGAACGAAGAACGTTTTCAGTTCTTCGAAGCTCGCACATTCATTTTCAAATAATATAAAAATGAATTGCTGTTCGTTAGTCTCGCTAAAACTCGAGAACGGCTGGACCGATTTGGCTAATTTTGGTCTTGAATTATTTGTGGAAGTCCAGAGAAGGTTTAATAGGTACATAAATATGAAAATGCTCGGAATTAAATAAAAATAACAATTTTATTTTCCCTCTGATGTGTCCCCCGTCCGACGGATTCATTTTGTTTGTTTTAAGTTTATTTTATACTAGCGACCCGCCCTCGCTTCGCTTCGGAAACATTAAAACACACATGAAACCAAAAAAATAAAATATTTTTTTTTTTTAAAAAAGTAGCCTATGTACGTCAGGGACAATGTCGGCTTCTAATGGAAAAATAATTTTTCAAATCGGTCCAGTAGTTTCGGAGCCTATTCGAAACAAACAAACAAACAAATCTTTCCTCTTTATAATATTATTATATAAGTATAAGTATAAGTATAAGTATAAGTATAGACAAAAGTTTAGGTTTTTAACCCTACAAGGCTCAATTTTTTTTTTGTGCATGAAAAAAATATATAATTTGTATTTAGTGATCAGAAGATCGGGAAAACATATAAAAATGAAAATAAAACCATATTTTACGAAAAAATCAACTTTTTATTTCAGTTCCACATATGGTACACTGAGCCTTAACTATACTTTTTGGTATACTAAACTAGTACAGTTGAATTGTTTTGGAAGTTTCCTATGTACTTTTTGTTCAATTGTAAATTATTCAAAATGAAATGACTATTACCTTTACTTATATTTTACTTTTTTATATTATTGCAAAATCATACTTATAACTAATATAAAATGATTTATTGATGAAAGGATCTAAAACAATTGTTACATTTATTGAGGCAAAGTTCTACGCAACATTTGTCGCAAGATATGAATGTATTTCCTTTGCAACTAGGATATTTGCATCGTTCTCTTTTTTTACCCAAACAGGAAAATTCTCAAACCCATCGCGCCTGACATCACGCGGAGGTAGGATTGATGTATTTGGCTTCTGTCTTTTGTTTTCAACTTCATCAGATAAACTTGGTCTACCTCTCTTTTTGTTTATTGATAACCTACATATGCATAAACTTTTCCCTACCTCAAATTTGTAGTCCTTCGGTTTCATTGGGGTTGGTATATGCTGCTGCTCTCCGACTCTTCTGTACAATAACCAGCAATTGACAAGGGTTACATCAAGAAGATGATAAAATAGCCTCAAGTACCATATTCTTTGAAGAATTTTTTGGACACTAAATTTGTGCATATGCTGAATATCTTCTCCAATATGCTGAAATAACGCATCACCAAAAAACCATAACAAAAAAAAAAAAAAAAAATAAAGAAGGGGAGTTTCAAAGTCTATAATCGGTGACTGGAAATTTGCGTTTGCAGTAAATGAAGAAGGGCGTTATTGAAAATATGTTTTCTTCCAAATAAATCTTTTTTTTCTTTGAGTGACAGTTACAGTGCCAGGGATTCTAGATCCATGACCGATTGTGTTACTCATAGTCGATGATCGTCTAGGTTCCTGAGATTGTGCAATGGTACTTGTAGTTGTCCTTGAAGTCATTCCTGATGTACTAGGCTGAGGGTTTGATATTTCTGGCTGACGATTTACAATATTCGTAACATGCTCGTTGACGGGAGACGAATACTGATATATTTGCGGAGAGAAGGAAGTTTCCACGTTGCTGAGTGGCTCTGATAAAAAGTTTCGGATGGACTGAACTTTTTCGATGTCATCATCACTTTCAGCATCAGAAAAATCTTGACCATCTTCACTCCCAGAAGGAATATCCCAGAAACCTTCAATATCTTCATCACGCAATCTTCTTCGCGACATTATCTGCAATAAAATCAAAAAAATCCTAGGGAACGTTATTGTAAGTAAGTATAAGTGAAAACAGACACTAAAGCTCAACGTACCGTATGTGGAACATGCATAAAAATATGATTTACTAACACGTTTACTATTGTAATATAAAAAAAACAACTTACCTCTGCAAAATATACACTTCGTTGCAGCAGATAATTTTTTTGGAGTCAAAACTGTTCAATAACTATTTTTTAAATATTTTTGAATTCAAACAAACGACTAACGTTCCACTTTCATTCAAATTTCACACTTCATATACTATAACTTTAACACGAAAGACATCTTTAGGTAAAGTTTTGTATTACAACATTGCTAAATGTCTGTAGCATCTATCAATATGTCAATAGATGACGCTATTTCTTGTTTTATAGTTATAGGAACGATTAAAGACAGTGTTCCACATATGGAACTAGGTGCCTTGTAGGGTTAATTTATCGATTGAGGCACTACGAAGTCTTCCGGGTCAGCTAGTTTTCAAATAATATGTTGATGACAACCACTTCTAAAACGGCCATTCTTAGTGGTGACTCTTAAATATTAATATCGCGATTCAGAGAGAGCACGTGCAAGTTCCAATTGTAAGGTCAGTACCCTCGGAGCTCGGTCATCATGTCCTCGCACCGCTGTCACGACCTATTTACAGTTTCAATTGTTAACGACAGAGCTAAGCTGAGACGCATAGTTTGCGCGACGAAACGAAACTCAAAAATCGATTAAGACTAAAATGTGCATCGTTGCTTCGAAAGACGGCCGTGTCGCGAGTGAAATTTATCGTGACAACCACACAACATATCAACGAAAATTATTTTACGTAAAGTACCCTTTATATTTTTAGAAGTCGTCGTGGTCTAAAGGATAATACGTCAGTTGCATTCGTGTAGAGCGATACACTGGTGTTCGAATCCCAGTCGAGTACCAATTTTTCTAATGAAATACGTAGTCAACAAATGGTCACGATTGACTTCCACGGTGAAGGAATAATATCGTGTAATAAAAATCAAACCCAAAAAATTGTAATTTGCGTAATTGCTGGTGGTAGGACCTCTTGTGAGTCCGCGCAGGTAGGTACCACCACCCTGCCTATTTCTGCCGTGAAGTAGTAATGCGTTTCGGCTTGAAGCGTGGGGCAGCCGTTGTAACTATACTTTAGACCTTATTAACTCAAGGTGGGTGGCGCATTTATGTTGTAGATGTCTATGGGCTCCAGAAACCACTTAACACCAGGTGGGCTGTGAGATCGTCCACCCAAATAAGCAAAAAATAAATAAATTGCATTATATGTTGAAAGTTGCAACTGTTTAGAGCATGAGCTTATTGTGTGCTAGCTTCAATAAAAACTAGATTCAGAGCAAAGGATTTTTATTTCTTGATTTACAACACGTGCACGTATGACCAGAACAGAGTTTCTTGTGCAACTGCAACTAACGGTGTTGCTATACTTATTAGTGTGTTCCCACATATAAAAACTATCATATATTTTTTTTTTAGGATTGCCTTAAACAGCGACCTCATTATACCTCGATGACATTATGATAAAAAACTGATCATGTGCGAAAATATTTATTGCTTAGGTGGGTGGACGAGCTCACAGCCCACCTGGTGTTAAGTGGTTACTGGAGCCCATAGACATCCACAACGTAAATGCGCCACCCACCTTGAGATATAAGGTCTCAAGTATAGTTACAACGGCTACCCCACCCTTCAAATCGAAACGCATTACTGCTTCACGGCAGAAATAGGCAGGGTGGTGGTACCCATCCGCGTGGACTCACAAGAGGTCCTGCCACCAGACATGATAGTTTTGTGAAAGTAAATGACCCGGGCAACACCGTGTATATTTGTTATTGTCCATATGACAGAGTGTTTGCTAGTTCGTGAATTAACTTGTTCTGATGATCTCCGAAAAAATGCAACATGAATTTAATGCCAGTGAAACCGTTGGACATATCTAGTTTAATCTAATATTATTATTTAGTACATCCTTATATGAAAATATTTTTGTTTGTTACGGTGGCCCACAAGGTGTGTGGCGCATTCACGTTGTTTTACACACATTGTCAGAGGTACAGAAAAAGGACACAGGACAGTAAAATTATTTGTATTTTCATTGCAGATAAAAATGACACACTAGTTACGTATATAAAAAATGAGACAAAATAGCATATCGAAAGTCACTGTTAGTCTTAACTTTTAGCGTATGTTGTTGAGTTTTTCATTAGAGAGTAGTAAATTTATAAGACAAATAAGCTCCGATAGAGTATATCTTAGAGTTCTAGGGAATGCGGACCGGTATCGGGAACGTAGTAAATACATTGACAGCATCGCAATAAACCGAACCGGCTCGTTCTTATAGCAAATGAATTATATTATCTGTACATAGTTCAATAACTCGACTAGGACGTGCGTTGAACTAAAGCGTTTGATATTTAAAATTATGCTTAGGTATAAACTTACCTAGCAGATGACAGAGTTCGGTATTTTTCTTTTTTTTTGATAAATTGTGTTTTTTTAGAAAATATATTTAAATACGAATTACATTACATTACAGAATAATAAAAAAATATGAACTGGTGATTTGAAGAAAAAATCAAAATTATCGATAAAGTTGATTATTGAAAACACGAATAAAACAACATTTTCTGAAAATAAATCGTAGCTAGATCGATTTATCGCCCCCGAAGTCCCCTGTATACTAAATTTTATGAAAATCGTTGGAGCCGTTTCCGAGATTCAGATTATATATATATATTTATTAAGAATTGCTCGTTTATAGATATATAATATATATTATGGTATTATATTATATTATATAATGTACTGAATTCCTAGTTTGAAACAGATCAAGTATATTAGCTTTTGTACGTTGGGAAGACAGTCGACGATTTTCTAAATATCGGAAATATGATTGCAGATCATTAGGTCTTCAACTGGCATCGTTCGAGACGAAGGAGAAGGCAGATTCGATAACGACTTATCTAACAAATGCAGGTACGGTTTTTAAAAACGAGAATGAACTAAATGTGATAGTTGTGATAAGATGCTTACTTAAATTGAGCATAAAATTTCGCATCGTTGAAACCGGATCGAGAAACAGATTCCTTTGTGTGAGCAATTTAGATTTTCAGAATTCTTTAACTATGTTAATTATTTAAATAATAATTTTAAACAAAACAAATGCAATTAAGTAAACAAACTGCTTCGTAAATTTTGCTAAAGAAAATAAATGTTTGACTATTACACAAGATGAAATCGGAACCATTAGCGTATTATTGGTAACATTTTTTATTTTATTTTAGGTTACAACAAATATGACTTCTGGACATCGGGTAATAACCTCGGCACAGACATGTTTTTGTGGATGAGCACCGGTCTGCCATTCAACGCGACTTTTAACTACATGCGGAGACTGCCCATCGATGCTCCTGCCCAGCACGCTGATGATAGCATGGACCCTCTAGACGTACCACAAGGAAGCACTGCTCCACAACGCACCGCCCGACATGGGTACGTATTTTAATAACAAAATTCAATTGTCGATTATAACGCAACGGTTCTAATATTAAGCGTATCTTTTTGCATAAAAACTAGTCGGTATTCCAGGACGGAACACGTCATGACTAACGGGTGCATCGCGCTGAAAGCTCCGACCTTCCACTGGGAGCCTCAACACTGCGGCGAGATCAAGGACTTCATATGCGAGCAGACGCGTTGCTATTACTACAACTACGGCTCGATTCCCGTTTCATCCGCGCAGGGGTAATGCCAGGTGAGATGCCAGCGTCTCCGGAGGCCCGCTCCCCAACAGCCGCGCGCGTCATTTCTTTATATATATATACGAAACAAATATATTTTTTCGTACTATAAAAAATATTGAACTGTCTAAAAGACGACACGACATCAATATTATTTTGTTTTTTTGTATATTTCATGTTACAATTATGATTGTGCTAACAATACAAGCCAAGTATAAACCTTGGATTTGTGAACCGCGCGCGGGTCCGCGGGATAAGGCTTCTGCGCCAACCCAACCACCAAACAAGAGCCCTACACCCAGCAGATATTGGCTGTAAATGATGAGAGTTTAACAGTTATATTAATACAGTTGTTTGTTCAGACGCTTCAAAATTATCAAATATATCTTTTGGTGGGTGGGTGAAGGGGGCTTTGCTTGGTATCTCTTAATCAATTAGTGTTTTGTTTCTAACAAATTGAATTCGTTTTCTCAGTTACTAACATAAATAATTTTCAGTTACACTTCTGTAATTACTATGAAATTATCGTCGTAAAGGCTTAGAAAATTTACTCAGTGGTCCTCTAATACGAGGGTCAAATATTGTGTTTGACAGAAAGCCGCTATCGCTGACGACGACGACGACCGCCCACCCAATCACGTCGTCCTCGCCACCACCACCGCGCTCCGAGCACCTGCCTACTCACTTCAACCTTAATAATCTCATCGGCAAGCTACGACCTTCTTCCCTTGACGGCCTCCAGTCTGCACACCTCAAGACTAGCGCCTTGTTCAAATCCCCACCGCAAATCGACTCCCACTATTCGCGAGCTGCGGACGCTCATTCCCGCGATCACGACCAGGACCAGAAGGAAGAACCCACTCAGGGTCCGTACGAAGATGATGAGGGTATGGTGGGAGACGATCCGGCCGCGTATCTGACTAACGAGGCTCACGACGCTCCCGTTGGAGACGAGATCGCATCGACTGCCGAGCCGGACGCCACCGAGCACTCCGTCCACGCCAGCGGCATGTTGGCGCCTCCCGCTTATTAAAGTCCGACTTGGTAGTTGTACGTTTTTAAATTATCGATTAGCGACCGAGTTTAACAAGAGTATTATTCTACTATAAGTGATTTCAGTGCGATTCCCGTTCATAGCTTGCTTGTCGAAGATTTGCTTTTGCACTTGGTACATCGATTATCGTAATGTATAAATGAGATTTTAGGATCGTATTAGTACTGTTAAGTAAGATTAGCGTTAAAAAAAAAACTATGGTGATTTCGTAGGTTATATGGGGCAATATTTGTAATACAGTTGAAGATGCTGGCGACTCGTGTCAAACGACTTGCCTCCGTCTTCCGAATACGGTGGATATCGCAAAATACACATTGCATTAAAATTAAGATTAGTTTACGTACTAGATTGATCCTCAATTCATCGATATTTCAACATGAACCGTAATTTTATGTATTATGTAATTTAACAATTAAAGTGCATTTCTTCGGGACATATCATTCGGAATAGTGTTCTAAGGTAGTGTTTATAGAAGTGACGTAATTAGTTTATCATAAGTTGAAAATCAAGAATTTAACTGGTAGTGATTTAGCGAAGTTAATAAAGTTTGAACTTTGGCATTCAACTTGTATCATTTGTACCTATATCTATACATACATATTTCCTTATCCTCAAAAATTGCAATTAAAATATAAAACGCAACACTTTTAAAACTTTTCGCGGCATATAATAGATAGCCGCGGCATATATTAACTGCCGCATGAATCCGCGTTATAGTAAATTTAATTTTACTTACCACCCGTTGAGTACCCCTTCGACGTTAAGCATCGGTACAATCTTGAACACGTATTTGCCCCGCAACGCAGCCGCGACCACAGAGTCACCGAGCAGACAACCCAGCGTGCCGTCCATCACCCAAGAAGCATTGCTCTCGCCAGGGTGGACACGAGCGGATAGAAATACTATTTCACGATCCTAGATAGAAATGAAACGAATAATCGGTTTAAGACTGGTCTGTTTTTTTTTTACTTTCTATCAAAGCTGAGAGCCTTAAGAGGCTATTTCAGTGTAACCTTAACTGGTAGGTGAGCTCACGGAGCTCAAACAAGACGACGTTGCTAACACGAACCCTAGCAAGAGCCGTGCTTCGCAGAATCTACCACCGGATCGGAAACACGACCCACTGAGAAGATCCGGCGAGAAACTCAGTGGACTGTGTCTGAGGGTTAATTTACTCGTCGAGCCCTTCGTCGCAAGCGACGGGTTCTACGTCAATGATGACCGGTGCTTGAGGTACCTAAAAGCACCGTTAGTGGATCGGGAGGATCCGAGATAACGTTTTTGGGGCGACGTCGACTGGTTTCCATTCTGTCCGCAGGATCAGTTACCGGCGGCCACGATGAGAGGGTTCTCGTGTCGTGGCGTTTTATCGAAGTGGGTGCTCTGCTTATATATGATAAGTTTTCTGTATACATATAATAAAGCATATAATTAATAAAAATAAAACAGTTGCTTACGTTTACGTACGTGTACGTATATGTTTTACGACAAGTTTACGGCCTGCCTGATGGTTAAGTGGTTAACAGAGCATATAGACATAACAATGATATATAGAGTAACAACTGCCCCACCCCACAAAGCGGAATACACGACTGCTTTGGGACAGTAATATGCAGGAAGACTGTGCCCGTGCGGGCTTAAGATTACCGTACCACCGGTCATTACAAAATGCGAATTATAATTTTTGCGGGTTTCATTTTTATTACACGATGTTATTCTTTCATCGTGGAAGTCATTCGTGAACTTAAGTTAAGGTATTTCAATGAGCCTATTGGTACCTGTAGGCGGGAGTTGAACACCGGTAGTACAATAGTCGCATTGCTCGGTACGAGTACATAAGGCGTCTAGTCGGTCTAACCTCTAAACCACGATGACAATAGATATAACGTCTGTTAGTCAACGCTTGTCAATAAATTAACTACTCAAAAGTAATACTTTATTGGTTAGTAATTGTTCATAAAATGGTTGTATAATTTTCTGAATGTAATTTAAAATGAGAGTTATCAGCTATTGTCCACGCTCGGGACAAATAAAAGGGTTTTGTGAAAGTGACGTTACCTATATATTTTTAGTCCGACAGTAATAATTAGATAAAATAGGTACGGCATTGAAAATTTATAAAAAAGGCGCCAAAGTCGTGATTGAGTGAAAAAAGCACAGATAACATAAAAAACGAGGATATGCGTTTCGTTTCACGTTGTGAAGATATTGAAAGGCTATTTATTTTCTTGGTACATACCGCTATTGGATTAGATGGCGTGTCCTCGGCAGATACAGTTAAAAGGGGTACTTCATTACTGTTCAAAGAGTAGCACAGAGGCTCAGCGCGGAAATACGAACCGGGAGGCATCTGCAGGCTCCATTGCCAAATACGAGTCTGCACAATAAAATACAATGTAAATGAATGTTATCAATAATATTCAAAGAGAATTTAATTTTTTTAATGCTGTAGATGGGCAGACAGTTCTTATGGTGTTCTAGAGATAATAATACCAAATAATCACCAGTAAATTTGCAGGTTATGGCTTAAAGTAATAAAATAGCGTTCTATAATAAATTGTTTAAACTGCAAATTTGAAGGCTTAAACAATAACAACACTTCTTGGTAACGATATCAGTAGTTGTTTTTTTTTATTGCTTAGATAGTTGGACGAACCCACCTGGTGTTAAGTGGTTACTGGAGCCCATAAACATCTACAACGTAAATGCGCCACCAACTTTGAGATAGAAGTTCTAAGATCTCAGTATAGTTGCAACGGCTGCCCTACCCTTCAGACGAAACGCATTACTGCTTCACGGCAGAAATAGGCAGGGCGGTGGTACCTACTCGTGCGGACTCACAAGAGGTCCTACCAACAGTAATTATGCAAATTATAATTTTGCGGGTTTAATTTTTATTACACGATGTTATTCCTTCACCGTGGAAGTCAATCGTGAACATTAGTCGTATACGTATTTCATTAGAAAAATTGGTACCCGCCTGGGATTCGAACACCGGTGTATCGCTCAACACGAATGCACCGGACGTGTTATCCCTTAGGCCACGACGATTTCAAGTTCTTTTAGGAAGTTATTTAATAATTAAGGTTTTTTGAAATATAATCCACGAAAATTACCATTATCATTGAATAAGTGAAGGGGTAGTGGTAAGCGATGTAGCAGACGTCATTGGAATGTGGAAACTCAATGTTGAACGTGACAGTCAGGTAGCATTTGTTGTGGCTCTTTTGGTTCGCATAGTGGTAGCTGTTCCGGTAGTAACAAATATCTGATCCGGCTCGCATCCAACCTGAGGGATGGGACTGAATAATAATATATACGAGTAATCAGAGTAATGTCACGACGAGTAACTCAAAAAAATTCGGGTGGTTGTTGAGCTATTTCTGGAAGAATGTTTTAGTATTTTTGTTCATCCCTAAATATTACATGTTAATCTAAATTACATTTCTAAATATATTTTTTTCGAAATGAGTTTTTTCTTCTTCTTTGAAATGTCAGTTACAAAACCAAAGAGAACAAGGTGTTAATGATGCTGAAATTTCGATCATTGGATGAACACTAGTAATCATTAATAATTTCGAATAAAAACCTCACTATAGTTACTGCTACTAATAGTAGGAATCGTATCAAATTTTGCTCAATTTGGTTTCTCTTCCGATGATATGGCTCATGCGTACCTGGTCGACCCAAAACAGCTTCTTTCACTGAATAAATAACTGGCTTCATTCCAAAATTGAATTGGCTGTCAGACTTCTCGCAGTTGATGATGTTGAATATATACGGTCTTCCCTGTTGCATGCTACGTACTTCAAAGTAGAACCACTGATGTCTCTTATTGGAGTTAACGTCCGGCATGAGCACGAGCTCATACTCTCTGGGGCCTATCTATTCAATGATAAAATTCTTTATTATCATCGATTTGTTGTTTTCATATGACAAGATAATGAAAACATTTAGGGCGCTTACTTGAATGGCTTTCCTGAGGTTTCCAGATTCAAATCTCGATTCAAAGCTTAATCGAGAAGAGAAATTGTTGACTTTCGTTATTTCTTGTTCATCATTATTACTCAGTAATAGGCCTTCGCAACTGAAAATTTTTAAACCACTTAATGAGGAATTAGTGAATATTATATTACATTAACATATTTATTAATAACAGCTTTTACTGTTAAGATTCAATGTTTCTTCTTCGTTGCGGTTCTGAGGGTAGGTATGGATTTACTTAAAGAATTTTGTACCTATTATAGATTTCATAGCACTGTATTAACATACTAGTATGTACATACGTCTCTATATGAATTTCAGTATTAAGTATTTATTACCTTTTTTGTGTGGCAGCGTCGACATTATTTGTTGAGCTACAGAGCTGGTCTAAATCATAAACTACTTCATTCATATATGCTTCAGGGTTTATTGCTCGGTCCACACATGATAATAATTTAGCTCTAAAAGTTTAAAGTATGTTAAAAAAAGTTGTAAATTTTGATATTACTTAGTAATGAGATTTTAATTTACATGCTTAACATTAATTTCAACCATAATATGTAATCAACGATATTTTCTGAAAATTGAATGCTAATTTCAGCTAACGGCATTTAATTTAAGAGTATCTGATAAACAAATTACTATTTAAATTAAAATGACCTGCAAGCTGTCCTTTCCATTTTATTCAAAGGCTCTGGGTGCGTGATGCTCAGTCCCCTTGTCATGTCGGGATACGCAACCTTCACAAACGGTATTACACTCTTCACTCTTGAGGATATTGTACAATATACTGAGGCAAACGAACTATATTTGGAAATGTCTTTATGGATCTTCAAAGTAGAACAAGATGTTGTCGCTAAAATGTATTTTGGATTAGATCAAATTGAATTAACTTTGTTGTGAGGTCATTCAAAGCAAATAAATACTAATCTTTTTGTACTAACAAGTAACCTCATGAATCTTATTGAAGCTTTGCGTGAAGGTAGGTAATTGAGATGTTGTTAATACGTTGTCAAATGTTGTTCCCAAAACTGTAGATATTGAGAGGCTTAGTGCAGAGGAAACGTTCCTATTACAACACGTTTGGTTGATTAAGAAGTCTTCTAAAATAGATCCGCGGGAATTGGACCGGCTTTTAACGAGCTTGGCTTGCTTATTATAGGAACCAAATTCTTTGAAGAATATAAAATACCTGAAAAATATAAGATAAGTATCTAAAAAACAGAATACTGCAAATAGTAAAGTAATAGTGTTTTGTTCATTTTTGCAACATTATTTTCTGTTTTGTTGAATAATAGTGCTCTGCTGGGCAACAGTTAATAGACAACAGTGAACCCGGATTATTCATCTACTTCTTTTCAGCAACAGTTTGTTATATTTCCCTTAGACCGGAGAATTGCTGTCTCTGTCCTGTATTCATTCATCAACAAGTTTTTTTAGTTGCTTAGGTAGGTGGATGAGTTCACGGCCCACCTGACGTTCGGCGGGCTCCGTAGCCCATACACGTTAACAAAGAAAATGTCACCACCAGAAGCAGAAATAGGCAGGGTGGTGGTACCTACCCGTGCGGGCTCACAAGAAGCTTTACCACCAGTAGTTACATAAATTATAATGTTGGCGGGTTTTTTTTTATTAAGCCATGCTATTCCTTCACCGTGGATGTTATTTCTGAACACGAATTAAGTACATATTTCATTACCTGCCATGGGTTCCAACACCGGCACGGTCGCATCGCTCAGTACGAATGCACCAGGCGTCTTATCCTTTAGACCACGATGACTTTTAAATCACCTTAGACCGCATCTGTTTGACGAGTTAATCTGTTTCACAATATCAACTTACTTTTTTAAGTCTTCAAAATCTCTCTCATTAGGATTAATCCATAAGGCGCTTTGCAAGCTATCACCATTTTTAATATTAATCTTATCCAATACTTCCATACTTTCATTTTTTGTGTCATCATCATATTCTATATCAGGAAATTCATCTATAGCATCGATGTCAATATCCGGGCTGTCTTCGTCATCTGAGTTAACTGTTTTGGAATCCGAATTAGCAGCGTCTTCCTCGTCTTCGTGACACGGCCATGATGCATTTGTACCTAAAGCACATAGTTGTCTGCTAAATGGAAAGATTAGCTTAATCGATTAAAAGTACCTTGAATTATTATTTTTTCTTAAATTGGTGACACATGTTTTCCACGCACTTGGAATTAAATGTTTATTGGGATCCAATACAAGATAAAAATAAATACCGCCACGCATCTTGAGACTCGAAGTAGATTTTGCATCCTACATATCAAAATGTACGACAGCTTCGCGCCAGAGATAGGTATTGTATTGATATTTACTACTGCGCAGGCGCACAGAACGTTATCCTCCTCCTCGCGTCGTTTCCTCACTACTGAGGGTTGTGACCATTATATTTCGACAGGATTTTGCTCCTTGTAATGTCCCGCCAGCGTCTCCGATCATTGGCCATATGAAGGGCGTCGTGGAATGGGAACAGAATGCTATAATACTAGAATTATTATCATTATTGCTATTGAGATTTTATTTTATTAATTACCTTTTAAAATTGGATTCAGGTTGAACGTAGCCGGACTAGCGGCAGCTACTGGTAAAGCTTGATGCTTTAGACATAAAGTAATCACTGAACACACTCTCGCAAGGAGACCGTCAAACTCCGGTTCATCGGGACATTGCGAACAGAACCTGTGCAGCGCTTGAACATGTTTCTTAGTGCACAGAGCTCGACGACCTGCCTCTGGAAAATCAATTTTTATTTATAGAAAAAAATATATAGAAATCACTTACGTATTCATATACTAAAAAAATGCACAAGAAGAGCCGCGGTACGCGAGGAATGGCTACGTCTGGTGAAACGCACCACCAGCCGAAGTGATGACCACGACCACTCTGCCAAGAGTGCATACGACCGAGAAGAAGAATAAAAAAAACCGCTTTTGGGGGTTACCAAATTTTAAAAGTATTGATTACATTACAGATTACATTTTCTGAATTGATTGTGAATTCGGTCAATATCGCACAGAATCATATTTCGGAAAGAAAAAAAAACGTGTCAAAGGTTCCAAACGTTCAAACATTAAACGCATATCTAAGGTGTTTTCTGAATACGTACTGATATTACACAGATGTTGTAGCGTCTGTAGTATGTGAGCGCATATCTTCAGTCTCATTCGACCTTCGTATCGATCCCATCGATCGAACACCCTTAGGAGGACGCTACACAGGCCTGTCTTCACGATCTGCATGCAGCACACCTCTGCTGAGTTATGCACGTGTCATTCACATGTGACATAGTCATCGAGCATTCGACATGCAACATTGAACCAAAAACATTAACTATCAACATGTAAATACACTATAATGCTAGTGATCTCTACGGATGTTTATATCGTGGGCGTGACTGTTGTGTATTGTCTACGTGAGTTACATCATTCGATTGTGTATTACTAAGTGTCATGATTGTCTAGCATTGGATATAATAATAGTGACCGTTTTGTTCATCTCTATCAGATATAATAAACGTTCACGCTACATAACGTAACACATGATGGATATGCACTTATAAAGTGGTTCACTCAACTATTCTCGCTGAAGTAGTCAATGGCATCAAGGCACAACCGTAGTCTGGCCGTGGGAATGAAACCGAGGCTCACCAAAACCCTTTCGTAGGTACCGATAACGCCATCACGAATCAAAATCGACGTCGTAACAGCTGAAATGGATTCGTTACTCTGTCATGTTTTCGTTACGAAAATTATATTTAATTAATATTAAAGCCTTACCGTTTTTGGCTAGTTGTTTCATTATTACCAAAAGGGGAAAAACGAGTTTGTTGTCAGTAAAATGTCCTTTTAGTATTAGATGTAAAGTCCTCACGCATCCCAGCATTCTAATTTTCATTGCGAATTTCGGATCTGAAAAAACATTTAAATATTTAAAATTGGGTTTGTCAATCTATACTAATACTAGCTGACCCGGCAAACGTTGTGTTGCCTTAAATAAGATTTCTAGGGAAAGTCTACTGTAGAAATAAAAACCTCATTTAACCACATAATACCTCATTATAAACAAAAAAACAAAAAATTAAAATAAAAAATAAATGTTTGGGGTGGACAACCCTTTTCACTTAGGGGTATGAAAAATAGATAGTAGCCGATTCTCAGACCTACTGAACATACTATTGATACACAAATAAAAATGTATAGTTTTTTTTTTTTTTTTTTTTTTTCCTACCTAAGCTGAGAGCCTTGAGAAGCTATATCAGCGTAACCCTAACTTTTGTAGGTGAGCTCACGGGGCTCAAACCTGATGACGTTGCTAACACGAACCCTAGCAAGAGTCGTGCTTCGCAGAATCTACCACCGGATCGGAAACGCGTCCCACTGAGAAGATCCGGCGAGAAACTCAGTGGGCTGTGTCTGAGAGTTAATTTACTCGTCGAGCCCTTCGTCGCAAGCGACGGGTTCGACGAGAACGGTGACCGGTGCTTGAAGTACCTAGAAGCACCGTTAGTGGATCGGGAGGATCCGAGATGACGTGTTTTGGGCGACGTCGACTGCTTTCCATTCTGTCGACGTCGCCCAAAACACGTCAGTATTGTATAGCTCTCAAATATATTAAGTGTATAATCTATGATGTATAGTGAGTAAGTAAGACAGGAGACCGGCTTCGTCCCCATCCCTACTACGTGATGTTTGCTGGATCAGTGGTGACACCTGGTGGGGATAGCTGATCGATTGATAGTTGATCAGTGGTCGACCGGCGAGCGCGGGAGATCAAATTCAATTTAAAAAAAATCATAATTAAAGGAACTTGAAATTATAAACTCTGAATAAGAATTTATCGTACTACAATTATAATATTTGATTGCCA
This sequence comes from Bombyx mandarina, assembly GCF_030267445.1. Classification (NCBI taxonomy): domain Eukaryota; kingdom Metazoa; phylum Arthropoda; class Insecta; order Lepidoptera; family Bombycidae; genus Bombyx; species Bombyx mandarina. The sequence continues at coordinate 11,969,075 of NC_143212.1, read as the reverse complement.
TCTTGCAACCTTATTGCGGATGGAAAAATAGGGGTTGATCGTATAAGAGTGAAAATTGAGAGTAATATAATTTTTTTTATTTTAAGTCATGATAAAACTAAATAAAAAACTTGCCAAAAAAATTAAAGTTTATAATTAACAAATAAAAAATAGGGGTTGATCGTAGAGGGATGAAAATTTCAGAGTAATATGATTTTTTTTATTCTACGTCATGACAAAATAAAAACAAAATTCTCGCAAAAAAATTTAAAGTTTTTAATTAGCAAATAAAAAATAAGGGTTGATCGTAGAAGGGTTAAAATTGAGGATTGTATGTATTTTTGTATGTTGTATCATAAAAGAATAGAAATTAAAAATTTTGTCTAAAAAATAAAAAATTAAATTTAGGGGTGGACTACCCCTAACATTTAGGGGGATGAAAAATAGATGTTGGCCGATTCTCATAGATACCGGATAAGCACAAAAAATTTCATCAAAATCGGTCAAGCCGCTTCGGAGGAGTATGGCAACGAAAACTGTGACACGAGAATTTTATATATACTAATATATAAATCTACAGTGGTTTTTACTGATGTTCCGTTATAACTACTAAACCATGCATCCGATTGACTTGAAACTTGGTATCGATGTAGAAAATCCATGCACTTAATGGATAGCCTAATATTTATATGAGTGTTGGACTCCCTAATAATAATAACAATAAATAATAATGTTAATTTTAAATGCCCAGCGAAGCGGGCGAGTACGGCTAGTATAGATATAAAAATTATTATTATTAGTACTGTATTATGTTAATAGACCTCATTAAAGATATTAAGTTGAGATAATTATTATTAGTACTGTATTATGTTAATAGACCTCATTAAAGATATTAAGTTGAGCAGAATTTCGTTCACCTTTTGGCGCGAGTGCCGCGAGGATCCACACAAGATCTTGCAGCATCAGCTCGGTGCCAACATTTCCATCTCGTTTACCGTGCGTCGCTAATAATGTACGAATGATAACTTGAGTACCGTTCGCGGATATGAACTGCTGAGCACACTGCTGCCGGGCGAGGTTATTTGCTGGAATTGTCAAAATATTTTCCATGTTTAGCATTCGTGAGGATTGAATTCCAAATGCACACAATTAAAAAAAACATTAAAAACGTAGGCGGCGTTCAGTGTTAGTGCCAAAGCGACAGTAGATAATTGATTTAATCCAGTAGTAAAGTAGCTTGACAATTGAACTTCGAATGGCTAAACATTATTCACGGCAAGGCCATTTTGTAAAGTAGTCCAATGTCGAGCCGTAACTGAATAAGCTCGACTTAAATGTCAGCAGGCAGGACAGCTACCGACTAGAAAGTGTATTCGATAAAGCGATTACTGAAATGCCACGGTGTCTCAATAGTGACATGGTCTCATAAATATAGAGCGGTGCAAATTAAGATAGAAAATTGAATAGATAATTTTATATGAGTGATCCAGGTTTTTCAATAGTCATATTGCTTACATAAGAAGACTATTAATTTCTGTGATTAGTAAAAGCTTTCAAACGTTGTTCCACAAACTCGACATACCCTTCTTGACTAAACCAAACTTATTTTCCTTCCCAATCTTTTTGGTTTCCTTCTTCTTGTTTCCGGATTCACTAACGACTGAACACCAGAAAATATGTACTTTTTAACCGACTTTCAAAATAAGGAGGTAGTTATCAACACGATAGTTTTTTATGTGAGTTGCTTCAGAACTTTTTTCTAGACGAACCGATTTTGATGAATCTTTACTTTTCTTGAAACGTCGTGCTTCTCATATCGTCTCATTTCAATTTTATCATTATCAGACCAGTAGTTTATGAATAATCCTTAATAGTGTATGATTATTGACTTCGACTATGTATATTGATGATATTCTCCAGATCCTGATCAGGATCAAATCGTTGTGCCGATCGGTGGCTATCGGTGGCTAACAAACTAATCAAGGTTTTTTTTGTTTATTTAAACTATGTAATATATGTATATGTATATAAATGAATGGCTGTTCGTTAATCTCGCTAAAATTTGAGAACGGCTGGACCGATTTGGCTAATTTTGTTCTTGAATTATTTGTGGAAGTCCAGAGAAGGTTTAAAAGGTAAATAAATATGAAAATGCCCGGAATTAAATAAAAATAACAATTTTGTTTTTCCTTTGAAAACTACTTTTGTTTGTTTTAAGTTTATTTTATACAAAATTTAGGTATTTTATTGATCGATTGAGGCACTATGAAGTCTGCCGGGTCAGCTAGTATCAAATAGATATACATAATTTGTTTGGAACGACAGTATTTACCATTTTAATATTAAATATTAAGTGCTATATGTTAAATGTTCAAGTACCTGCACACTTCTTTCCTTTCCCTTGTTTCAAGCATAGCGTCTCCCTCAAAATAGCCGTTACATAGGTCGAAGTTGGAGTGTCTCTTGAAGACTATCAAACATAAAATAGCGATTTTCAATGAATTGAATTGCAAATTAAAATTCATTAATCACGTAAATTATACTATTTTTTCCCCTCTTTTCCTTGGAGGTGAACGAGCTCACGGTCCACACACAACAATACTACAACTACACATTAACAATGTAAATGCCGCCATCCAAGTTGAGACTTGAGCTCTAAGCTTTAGTTTTACAGTAAAACGGCTTCACCACTCTTCAAACCTAGCAGAGATAGGCAGTGGTGATACCTTCACCGTTACTTACGCAAATTATAATTTTTGTGAGTTTAACAGTATTCCTTCAGCGTGGTGGTCATTCGTCAACATTTTACTGGTGTTAGGTACACCTCATGTGAGTCCGCGCGGGTAGGCACCGCCACCCGGTTTATTTCTGCTGTGAAGCAGTAATGCGTTTCGGTTTGAAGGGTGGGGCAGCCATTGTAACTATACTTGAGACCTTAGAACTTATATCTCAAGGAGGGTGGTGCATTTAAGTTGTAGATGTGTATGGGCTCCAGTAACCACTTAACACCAGGTGGGCTGTGACCTCGTCCACCCATCTAAGCAATAAAAAAAGAATTGTTAATGGACGAATCCTTACGGATTTCATTAGAAAAATTCGTATATGCATGCGGGATTCGAACGCGGGCACAATCGCATCGTTCGATACTAATGAACCGGGCGTCTTATCCTTTAATTTACGACAACTTCATAACTCCTCTTACGAATCTCACACTATTGATTTTTACAATAAAAACGAAAACAAAATAATAATAATAAATATGGTGTAAAAACCAGAAACATTTATTTTTCCACACAGTAACATTAAAATTTCAAAACTTACTTCCAAAATAGAAAGAAGCATCTGAATCCCACCAGACTGTTTATTCCATAGTTTATCCAATGTACTCTGGCGAATCTGTTTGTCTGCAAAAGAACGCAATTAAAAAAATAAATAAAAAAAAGACCCGCAGAATCGATTCGACATCAATAAGCGAACTGACCTTTTACTGTCAACAGACACAAACAAATGCAATACCTAGTTCAATACATTATTGTAGAATTAAAAAATGGTCACTTAGTGTTTTAGTCAATTATGGCATTTATTCAGGAAGCGAGTCATTGAGTCCTAATGAGACAGTGTTTGAACAATAATAGAAAATCTTAATCTCTTCAAAATTGACTTTTACACAAAATAACAGCAGTCCTTATTAGACAATATAAACTAGCTATAAGAACTTTCATTGAATGCGTATGCTTAGTAAATAAATAATAAATAAATATTTACTAACAATCACGCCACGTTAACTGGTCCCGTGATAAGTTCGTAAAGAACTTGTTTTACAGGTACCAGATAGCGGAAATAAATGTAAGATTTTTATTATACGCATACATATATTTAATATACATCCATAACCCTGGAAAAGACATTTATATTTATCATACAAATATCTTTCCTTGGCGGGATTCGAACCCGCGACCCCCTTGTGTAGTGACCATGTCACTTACCACTACACCAGACGGTCGTTAAATTAGTAATTTTATATGTGTTGAGATTTTTTAACAAGGGCGCCGCGTGGCACCTTGTTATAAAGTTAAGTACATACAAATACGCATCCTAATGTTTAACGACAAAATGCATGTCGTATCGTTAATGGCTAATAAACTATGCCTATCTCTTTTAATAATAAAATTCTTATATATACTTTTTTAAGATTCATGTCACAGGCATTTTACGTCTTGTATGTAAGGAGTTTATGGTATGAGTTTTAAGCTACTTCGTATTTTGCAAACTCGTAATAAAGTCGAAAAAAAAAGTGTAACCACTATTTTGATTTGTAGCATTAAGATACTTTGGTACTTTTTGTTCAGAATCAATTGGGGCGGACGACGGAGGCCGTCCAGTGCTCTTTCCATCTTAAAATACAATCTTCGTAAATAACGTATCCGATTAATCGTTTGCCGTGTGTAAACAGATGTGGATGCCTTGAAACGTTGTCAATGTTAATCTACTTTCATGTTATACTGGGTAGCATGAAATATTTCCGTGCGATTATTTAATGTTTCAAATGTTCACTGCTTGAGACAGTTTTAAAAAAAATATAACTGTGGATACTGTTTCCAAACGTAGTTTCCTGCTATTTAATAAATCATAATTTTTTTTATTTTTTATTGCTTAGATGTGTGGACGAGCTCACAGCCCACCTGGTGTTAAGTGGTTACTGGAGCCCATAGACGTCTACAACGTAAATGCGCCACCCACCTCGAGATATAAGTTCTAAGGTCTCAGTAAAGTTACAACGGCTGCCCCAACCTTCGAACCGAAACGCATTACTGCTTCACGGCGGAAATAGGCAGGGCGGTGGTACCTACCCGTGCGGACTCCCAAGAGGTCCTACCACCAGTGATTACGCAAATTATAATTTTGCGGGTTTGATTTTTATTACACGATGTTATTCCTTCACCGTGGAAGTCAATCGTGAACATTTGTTGAGTACGTATTTCATTAGAAAAATTGGTACCCGCCTGCGGGATTCGGACACCGGTGCATGGCTACATACGAATGCACCGGACGTCTTATCCTTTAGGCCACGACGACTTCAAAAGTCACTACTACAAGTAAGTCAAATACAAAAAGGCAGCTCCTCCTCCTTCTCCTGCTCCTGGCATTACTGCCATCCATGTGCGTGAGTAGCGGTTATCATTTGCCACCAGCCGGGTCGTAATTTAGTCTGCCCTCAAAAGCAACTTAAAAAAAAAAAACAATAATACGAAACCAATATTAATTACGCAGACATAATTATGGAATCGCTTAAAATTTTACTGCCCTCATAATATTTAAAAACTTTGGTAAACGCAGACAATACGGAAGCAGTAGTGCATTAAGAATGTCAAGTACACAATTGTTTATGAACATTCGAACATTCGAATAATGCGGTGATCGACGTAGTGGGGGGGCAAGGCTCGGGGCAAGTTGCTACGGTGACAATGACGGGCCGTCTCGGTCGATTCGTTGGCCGGGCGCCAGCGTTAGCACGCGAGTATCACGAACGAGTTTGTTTCCATTGTCCATGTGAAAACCGAAGTTTGACGGACGTTAATGAGAAAAAAATCGGAATCACTTTTTTTTTGTTATTGCCCTTGTATGCAGACGAGCAGACGGCCCACCTGATGGTGAGTGGTTACCGTCGCCCATGGACTTCAGCAATGCCAGGGGCAGAGCCAAGCCGTTGCCTACCGCTATCATGTATTCAGTATTGGGTAAAAAGTACATCTTTAACGTTATACGCTAACGGGTTCAAGCTAGGATTTACTATGGACTCTGGAAGTAAGCAAATACATACGGTGTACTTCTTTGTACGTATGAGACATCGAATATCAAATAGCTAACGCAAAGATGTAAGTGCCTTTCTGATCGGTAATCGAAACCTCCTCTTCGGTCCTCTTACGATCTCTGTATTCGGGAAACAAGCTTATGAGGAAAAATCTCTATCTAATCTCTGGACGTCACAAAATCGATACTGGCACTACAATCATATTTTTCAATGTTATAAAATACATTTTTAGCTACGCAAAAGTTTGACATTTGATTTTTTTTTTTTTTTATTAGGCTCGCAATACACATCACAAGCTAAAGATACATAAAAACACACAAGTAAAAAGAAACAAAATCTGGCTTGCAACATAAGTTATGTGCGCACGACAAAACAAGACATATAGTGCTGAATTTGTATAACAATGTTCCTTACAATTATGACAAAACAACACAATAACAAAAACTAATCTAACGAATAATGTAAGGAAAAAAATTGATTCACAATATAATACATTAAACAATTACATTAACCTACCTATTAATATGCCCTTGCCCTTGAACATTTTTATCACAGCTGATCGTTAATTGCTAATGCAAACCAGTATACATTAATGTACAATTTTTTTTTACAACAAAAATCGTCCTATAAAATAATCCCACATTGGAAACTAATGTATCTAGATGAGAAACGTACAAGCCGCGTGCACGATCCGTCGTCCGTCTAAAATCTTCTAAAAACAATGTTTTCTGAAGAAAAACGTCAGTATTTTATAAAGCTGATGCGCGAGTAATGAATTTACATCCGCTCAATTTGGGTACTCTTTAGATTAAAAAAACAATTATCTAGATGAGAAACGTACAATCCGCGTGCACGATCCGTCGTCCGTCTAAAATCTTCTAAAAACAATGTTTTCTGTAGAACAACGTCAGTATTTTATAAAGCTGATGCGCGAGAAATGAATTTACATCCGCTCAATTTGGGTACTCTTTAGATTAAAAAAACTATTATCTCGATGAGAAACGTACAATCCGCGTGCACGAACCGTCGTCCGTCTAAAATCTTCTAAAAACAATGTTTTCTGTAGAACAGCGTCAGTATTTTAAAAAGCTGATGCGCGACTAATGAATTTACATTCGCCCAATTTGGTTGCTGTTTAAATTTAAAAAACAATGTTATTTGACGTACGACTGGATCTATAGGCAAGTACAATTTAACATTACGAATATATTATTAATTTATGTAGTAAGTGTGAATAACTTTTTAAATTTTTTTTCGTGTGGTGTTTGCATATTTTAAGAATGTATATATAAATTCGAATGTTTGCATAGACTTAATTTAAATACCCAATAAAAATGGAAAATTAGACGCCTAATAAAAACGGAATGGTGTTGATGAAAAAAAAAAGAAGAAATAATGTAACACACTACTCGATAAAATGAGTATTTTTTTTTTTTTTTTTTTTATTGCGTAGATGGTTGAATGAGATGAGATGAGAGTATGAGAAGTCAATAAAGAGACAGGAAACATTTCTCATGTGCAAAAAAAAATGACGTTTCTCTTTGATCAATAATTTTTGATGTGTCGCTTAGCCTACAATAATTTGTGACATTTGACCGTATCAACATTCAACACTCAAGAAAACGATGCCAGCAAGAAAATTGTAAACATGTCCGTGTTCGCAGCTGCCAAATAAATTATCCACGTCCAATACTACTGTAATATATGTATGTATACACATAAAATACAAATAATTTAAATTAAAAATAGCGAATTGAGATGCTGATATTTTGATAGGCTCGTTCTAAATTTTATTAGTGGACGAAGAGGCTCTGGTTATTTACCGGGCTGATTAAAGATTATAAAAGAAATTGATTGAATTATTCGAGCTAAACCAAACTGTACGAAACTATAATGTGTAAATTGGCGCCAAAATGGGAAATCTCAATGAGCAATCATCTAAAAATGACAGATTCCAAATTCAAATGTAATAATTTGTTTATTTTTAATTGTAACAGTATTTATGGCCAGACTAAGTATATTCACTAGTTTATTGATTATAACTACAAATTATACATAGTTAAATTTTTCAATTGAGCTCACCGTATCGGATTCTATAGTTGGCGAAAGAAATTATTATTATCTTTATTATTATTATTATATGTATCTATTCTTTTTTTATTATAATCACAATTGTTTCAACGTATACAGTTTCAGTAAAATTGCTGTAGAAGTTTTTTTGTTAATTTTTACAAACATACGTAGATACATAAACAATTTTCATAATCTCCAATAAACGGATAATCCTGTTTATTTAATACTCGGTGGACTGCTCTAAGTATAGAAATAGTGATTCTTAGAGTCTCCACAGTTTCTGCTATGTTTATGTTACATTTATAATTATTATAGGCGGGCTAGCTTCAAAACAATGCAGCCGTCAAAAAAACCCATTACAATTACAATTAAACGGATTTCCCATGTGCATGGGACCACCCAGCGCAGCGCTATTGTTTGATAAAGAAAAAAAATTTAATGTCCCTACAGAGAATGTTTAATAGGGCCCTTGAATTTGATGTCGGAGTGACCGGTTTTAAGGCAGAACTTGATTTATAGAAACTAGAGGTCCCGCAGTAGTCGAAATTCGACTATAATTAATTGGAATTGTAAGTTTGTACACTATTATGATTGTATTTTATACTTCTATAATCAAAAATTTCGCCAAGACTACACTATAAAAATATTAACAAAGACAAACAATGTTTAATCTATTCTCAATTTGACAACAGACGTCAAGAACAAAAGTTTGACAATAAATAGTATGCATGCGTGTGTGCCTCAAATCCATAGTATGTAGTGTGTGTAATGTTTTCCTTATTGATTTAATGTAACTTTTATGCATTATTTAAAAAAAATATTATTATTGTGCACTTCTTCTCTATATTCTCTATAAGTGTGGAAAATTTCATACTCTGTCCGCGCAATTTTCGTAAAAAGGGGTACAAAGTTTTTGCTTCACGTATTAATATATAGATAGCCGGGTTGTATTTAATGGTGTTTCATAATATGTGTATGTAGTTTGAGTATTCTAAATTTAAAACTGACATTTCATAATCCATGATTTTCGAGAGGTTTCTACAGTGGTCTTATCTAGAGTGAAATAAAATAAACAAATTTTTCTTTGAAGTCTTATTTTTAAACAATTTAGAAGGCTTGTTCTAGGTAATTAAAAATAGGTAAATCAGTTGAAATTTTATCCAACCATCCATTTCTTAGGTTTTTGAGACATGACAAACGGTCACTGGATTCCCAATTTTATCCTAATTACTAACCAAAGGCTTCGCTCGTACTAATCTATATATATAAAAATGACGTGTGGCACTCGGAGACTGCCGCGGTAAAGCTATTGCATATCATTTTTTATCAACTTATGCAATGATAAATCGACAATAATAATTTAACAATAAAATAAGATCCGGCGAGAAACTCCGTGGGCTAACTTTCAATGAATCTGCTACATTGTGAGTATTCCATTTTGACCGCGCACTCACTAGAGGGCGCTACATGGGATAAAGACACGCCTTTGGATGCTAGTTCTAACTCTCATTCGCCCAGAATCAACGGTTTAGCTAGTTTATTTTTAATGCCACTCCAATCACTGAATGAGTAGTAGGAGTAGTAATAAAATTCTTCGACTAAGCGATAGAAAATGGTACGCCCAACGCATTGTAATGTGATATAATTTTCTATTTTACAATTTCGTTTGTCGCCGATAGATGGCGCTTGACGAAAAGCTGAATCGCGCTATCGTTGTGTTACCCAAGAAATTATATCACACATTTTGATAGTACGTAAATCGGTGTTTAGACTTCTTACTTTAAACACCACACAAGCACAACGTGTGAATGTGTTGAGCGAGAGCTACATAGTAGGCGTAGTGAGGGGTGGAAGGTTTTTTTCGTTACGGAATTCATGATTCCGCTCAAGGCCCGCGATAAAATCTATGCAATAGCTTAAAAATGATTTGCTGTTCGTTAGTCTCGCTAAAACTCGAGAACGGCTGAACCGATTTAGCTTATTTTGGTCTTGAATTATTTGTGGAAGTCCAAAGAAGGTTTAAAAGGTAAATAAATATGAAAAATGCTCGGAATTAAATAAAAATAACAATTTTGTTTTTCCTTTGATGTGTCCCCCGTCGGACGAATTTCTTTTGTTTGTGTTAAGTTTATTTTATGCAAAATTTTAGGTCTTTTATTTATCGATTGAGGCACTACGAAGTCTGCTGGGTTAGCTAGCTTAGGATAAAATTCCCCGGGAATCGCTTTTTCTGGATAAAATAGAGACCCTATGTTCTTCGTTATATACCTCCGAAAACATGTTTGAAAAGTCTCATGATTATCAGTCGAGCACTTAGGTTGCGTAAAGCGATAAACAGACTCATTTTCGCATTTATAATATTAAGTGTGATTGTTTGAATAACAATCTATTTGTCGAGTAGTAGCCCCCTCGAGTGTCAACAAAGCAACCCTCGTCACACTCTATTAAAATAGCACGATTCGTTTCATTTCCCCCCTGGTACAGACTGTACCCGTTTGTAACAACAATCGACCGATAATAAGGTACGTATAGAGTGAAATAAATTAATGGTAACACGTATCGAGGGCGGCACGAGATGGGACGGGCATTTTGGCCGGGGGCCGATTGCACCGAATCCTAATACTGCCTATAAACACGCGATGCCGCTATGCAGTAATGACACCTTAGTATCTGATTTTATCGTATTTCACGGCTTGATTGTTTCTCAGGGTCGCAAGACACGCACCGACCATTATTGCCGCAAGTCAAACGATGTTCTACCCTAAATTGGATTGAAGGTTTATGCCTGTGAACTACATTTGCTAACAATTACTTAGACCGGCTTATGAAACAATGGAGAGTAAGTACAGTTTTAGATAACACTTTATACGTTTCAAAAAATAATAGTTCTATAGATCTTAAAACTGAGTTCAGTATTTAAATTTTATGTGGAAATCGAATATTTTTTCAAACACTACAATTTTGTTGAAATTTTGTTGTGTAACACTTTTCATGATTACTTCATTAAATGTTATTTAACTGTTAAAAGATAAATTACGATTTTATATACAGGAGACGATACTAGATAAATGACGTCGTCAGACATGTAATTATATTTCTGTTACAGACGCTTCCTCGCCCTGAAGTCTTTAATTTTTATTCTTAAATTACATTAAACGAAATGACGTCATCTGAGAGTATTTTTGTGATTTTGCCATTAGGATTTAAATTAGATTTGATACAAGTGATTTAGATTGCAAGTCTTATTTAAATTCGGTGTGCCTTGGTTTTTATGACTTCACTATAGTTTTTTAAGAAATACGAATAATTTTCTACCGTTGCTACAAAAGGGGAACTTAAATGTCTAAGGGAGGTACTTGGTGGTCGTTCCATATTTTTCAAGACACCCTGTAGCCCACTGAGTTTCTCGCCGGATCTTCTCAGTGGGTCGTGTTTCCGCTCCGGTGGTAGATTCTGCGAAGCACTGCTCTTGCTAGGGTCAGTGTTAGAAACACTCCCGGTTTGAGCCCCGTGAGCTCACCTACACGTCAAGGAGACGCTGAAATAGCCTCTCAAGGCTATCAGCATAGGTAGGGAAAAAAAAGACACCCAAAAATTACTTTCGGAAACTTACTTAAATGGAACTAGTTTAAGCATGAAAATAAATTGTATACTTACGTATAAATGAAGACATTGAAGCAAAAGCAAAAGTTTTGAGAGCTTACGCTCAAGTTATCAACATTCGTCAGACATGCAAACTTCGTGCCTGCACGAAACTTTTTAAAAGAATTGTTAAACTTTTGCGTAAGTTGTAAGCCTAATTTAGATCTTATCCGGATTAATGTGTTGTCTGTCTTTGAAAATTGGCACAATCGTGTATTTCGCAAACTATAGAGCATTTAAGAATATTCGGTAAGTTAATTACTGTAGGTACTTCAATTATCACTTTCTGGTATTTTTGACGTTTCGGTGTGAGATGCCGCAGAAAACAATTTTGGGCATCACGCCAACATGCAGTTACTATAGCAGTACACTAACGTGTTCAATTTTAATATGATTTTAATGATATTACGTATTTATTCAATATGTTGTGTTTTAATCTAATTCTGAATTGTTCAATGTTTAATATTTTAAATTTTATCTTAAGACTCTCAATTCATTGGTCCATTATGTGTATTATATTTCCCTATTTTCAATTCTAATACTGTGTTTAAAATTTCGAATTTATACTTTAACAAACAAATCTTAGCACAGATAGGTCAAAGATATGTCGATTGAATTCAAACAATCGTTTCTATTATAATTTAGATAGGTGAATGACCTGATGTATTGATAAGCAGATTTTACTAGTTTTAATAATTTACAATATTGAAACTACAAAAGATTATTTTTTTAATTAAAAATTCAGAAGATACATCGGAGGTGTTGAAATACTTATATAAAGTATGAAAGTGTTTGTATGTTTATATTTAAAATAATAAAAACAGTAAAAACATTTTTATGCAAAACTCCAGAGAATTAATAAGATTTAATAAATTGGGCATAGCACAAGAAATATATGGTCTAGACAAAAAACACAACTACGACCGAATCAGGAAACAGTGGAACATTAATTATTCCAAAAATGGTTTTGGAATGCTGATTTATGCTATGAACAAAGTTTTATAAGATTTTTTCGGAATTAATTTATAGACGCAGTTTAAAATTGAAATGAATTTAATCCAGTCTTTTTCAATATTTTCGAAAAAATTAAAAATGTAACCTAGGTAATTAATAAATACTAGTGGTCCCCCGGTAGTCGAAATTCGACTATAATTAATTGAAATTATAAGTTTGAATAATATTATGGTTCTATTGTCAAAGACTATTTATTATACTTCTACAATCACAGATTTCGCCAAGACTACACTTTAGACAAATATTAACAAAGACAAAGAATATTTAATCTATTCTCAAATTGACCATAGACTTTATGCAATAAGAAAAATTTGACAATAAACATATAGTATGCATGCGTGTGTGTGTCAAATACATGGTATTGTGTGTAATGTTTTCTTTATTCATTTAATGTATCTTTTACGCATTGTTTTAAAAAAATATTAGCATTGTGCACTTCTTCTATATATAAACTATGAGAGTGGAAAATTTCATACTCCTCCGTTGGCGCAATTTTCGTAAAAAGGGGTACAAAGTTTTTGCTTCACGTATTAATATATAGATATCCGTTAGTAAGCTAGAAATTTTTAAAAAGGGGGAGCATACATTATTTTTTCATAATCGAATCTATTGACTGTGTCACTGGTATTTTTAAATACAGTGTCATTTAAATATAACTTGCCACAGTTTTCATATATATCTCGCCGTATTCTTATGAAGAAAAGTGCACTTCTACTGTTTTTGACGGTATACACGAGCATACGACCTACCTGACGGTGGGTCACCGTCATTTATGGACAGCAACAATCCCAGGAGCAGGAGATGCCGCTGTCTTTTTAAATTTTATTGACTTGTATTTGTTTTTAATAACAGCGCCTTTGGAACCGTATTTAACATATTATTATAATATATTAAACATAGCATTTTTCCAGACAATTAACATTTGAGATATTGCATAATAGCATTAAGGTATTTGATACTATAACATGAAATTAGATTAACATTGAAAACGTAAATTCATACGTTTATATTTGGGAAACGATTGATCAAATATGTTATTGCCCAGCGGTGAAATTCTTTCGACAATCAATCAGCTGTTGTATGAGCATGACACCGTTTTAAATTTCAAATGGCGAAAATGAAGTTATCCCACCAATACGAAATACTTAGTTTTTCAGAATATAGCTATTTCTTCTTTAGATAAATGTTGGTGAAAGAGGAAAAACGTTTTAATACTTGACAATTAAACGCAACTCTACTTATAGACAAAAAGTCAATTGTTAATGACGAATAACAGAGTACATCATCCTTATCGTAGTTAGTGTTTTCTGGAGCATGCCTCGTCAGAAATACTGTTCTTCACCCATAAGTTTCGATAGGATTTAACGCCTACTACAACGCATCGACTCGCACGACTTTTTTTCACTGCTGATACAAGACCATGGAACCCTTAGCTAAAATAAAGCTAAAATAAAATAAGTTTGGAGCTATGCAAAATTTTTTGGAAATATACTGCTACTATGGACAGTAGTATTTCGAGGTCGTTTATTCACATCTTTTAAATGCCTGGTTGTTATTGGTAAATTTCCTCTGATTTACTAGTTTTACTCTGTTTTATATTGCTTGCTGAGGCAATAGGATTTTTTTATTATTGATACGATTTGGTCACATCCTAAAATCGATTTTTAATTTGGTGATTAAAAACCGAAATCGATACAAATCGGATATTTGATATTGATGCGTTTATCTATATGTATAAATAACCGTTAGTTGTGTGGATAATACTTATAAATTAATCGCATAATGATGCGATTCAAAATATCGTTAGAATGAAAAATTGCCAATAAAAATCTTAATATAGATTAAGATGTAAACTGTTTGCGTGGGTTCGAACACCCAATCAGCGCTGCAAACGATATTATGTATAAAGTTTCATCCGCGTTTAATTAGTACTAGTAATTGAAAGCATCACGTAGAATGTATTATCAAAATTATTAACGAGAAAATGTCACGAAATGTCATTATACAACTCAAAACTGTCAAAATTTATCCAATGTAACCTTTTAGGGATGTATTAAATTTAAATATCTATCAGAGTATTTAAGAGTACTCAAAGAATATATTATGTTCCAATTATCAATTGTAGGTCTGGTCTATTTAGTCTGCGGCTTGGTTATCAGTCTTATTGTAGTACACATTATTTGTTGGTCTAGTCGAATTCACATCACACTTAGTGTTAGTTTGGTAGCTAGCGAACTTCCTAAACATTCTTTTACTTTGAGATTTGAGTTCTAATCTCAGTACAAGGTCCTACCTTGTGAACTGGAACGGATAATCGCTTCGCAGCAGAATTAGGTAGTGTTGTAATTACCCGCACCTACTATATTCCGATGAGTCATAAGTCAAAAGCTGAAATGTACTTAAATCACGCGACTACTGGTGGTTATTACTGGTGGTAGGACCTCTAGTGAGTCCGCGCGGGTAGGTACCAGCACCCTGCCTATTTCTGTCGTGAGGCAGTAATGCGTTTCGGTTTGAAGGGTGGGGCAGCCGTTGTAACTATACTTTGAGACCTTAGAACTTATATCTCAAGGTGTTTTTTTATTATTTTTTTATTATTATTTTGGGTGGCGCATTTACGTCGTAGATGTTTATGGGCTCCAGTAACGTCTTAACACCAGGTGGGCTGTGAGCTTGTCCACCCATCTAAGCATAAAAAAAGACTAATATCACAAATTAGCTTACCATGTGAAGTGAGACGCGCATTGATGCGTGCGGTGATAGCGCGGGCCACTTCGGTCGCGTCCGGAGAGCGCTGCTGGTGCAACCTGAGCCGTTCGAAGAGGCAATCCGTCGCTGCATCGTCCGCCATACGAAAAGCTGTACACATAAAACAAGATTGCAGACTGAACTTCTTTGATTAAAAAAAAAACGAATAATGTACCTGAATCTGTGATTAAAACGTAGTTAGTTTTTAATCATGGCAACAACAACTTCGAAAATATTGTATTCATTCGAAAATATCGTATACGGTACAACACAATACGTATTGTTAGTATTTATTCATATATATTATAGATTATATTGAATAACATTGCTGCTAGATTTTCAGACGGTTTAGTTAGTTTTGATTTGTCTAGTTGTTTGTTACTCTTCGTACCACTTAAATTATAGTATCATAAATGTGTTTAATTATTGCGATATTAAAAAGTGATTTATTTGGTAATGGAGATACTTCTCACGTTTCTTTTATACATTTGATAATTTTCAAAGTTTTGAATACTAAACAATTTTTCATTATGGACTACCACAAAAATATGTGTTTCATGTACATACGGATTTAAATATTCGTCGTCCATAGTAATTCAATTTGCCGATTAATGTATATTAGTGGGTAGATAATATACATATTAACAGCAGATCTTACTAATTCATTTTATTTGTTTTGTGTTTCTACCGTCCTGCTTAGTTATATCATCAAGCAATATGCGCTCCGGTTTATCAGAGCATAGCTATTATTTAAATACGGCCCATCTACGTCAGCATTTATAAAGCCATAATATGACGATAGAGATGCAGAAAAAATACTAGCACTACTGTTAATAGTATTTAGTATTACATTTATAGCATCCCTATGTAATGTGATGCTCAGAAAATTGTGTATTCATATGTACAATGTATCTATGTAAATCGTATTGTAATCAATTATACTGTTTTATAGCTTAGAATTAGCTAGTTATTCTCAAAGGGCTCATGGATGTTTTGTAAACAACAAAAAACGCAAGACGTCATCATTATGACATGTAATTTTTTTAAGCACTCTACCTAGTATAGAGCACTACGAATGTGAATAAACAGTGTCTCTGTCGAATACAAAATGTATTTAATAAAACGTACTTGAATGTGATGTCTTCTATGT
This sequence comes from Bombyx mandarina, assembly GCF_030267445.1. Classification (NCBI taxonomy): domain Eukaryota; kingdom Metazoa; phylum Arthropoda; class Insecta; order Lepidoptera; family Bombycidae; genus Bombyx; species Bombyx mandarina. The sequence continues at coordinate 11,952,657 of NC_143212.1, read as the reverse complement.
CGTATGTGCGATGTTATATTATGTTGGTAAATAAACAGTGTGTATTGGGGAGCGTTAGAGCGCGTGGTATGCGCCGAATGGCTGCCAGTGACCGACTGATTTTCCTCGCCCGTGCCGATGTGAAAAGCGGAGTTGCGCGGCGCGGGCGGGCGCACGCTCGGGAAATGTGTTTCCCTTTTGGTTTATGAGCGCACATTATAATTTTACGATTTCGTTTGACCGTCGGACGATAACTAAGATTTTAATTTAAACGATGATAGTAGTACGACTACCGGTTTATTCTAACAATTAACGTATCGCATCTGTTGGACAAAACATATTCTGTTATGGTCTTGTTTATTTTTCATAATATGTAGGATATTTTTCTGGTTATTATTTTAATATAACCATCTGATAGTAAAATCAACCATCTGATGTTAAAATAATGTTTGCGTCCGTAAAATAGTGTGAGACTCCCGTTGTATTCCAAACTCGACTATACTGTGGTTTGGATCTACCCAACCCGAGGAAATAATGTATCCCACGATGAGAGAATAATAAACACTACATAGTATAATCGAATGCTTAAAAAAAGTGCGTAAGATCAAAATGACGTCCAACCTAGTTGAAGGTCGAACGCAATATGAATTTACACGGACACCATTAATGTGCTTATTTCTGTCACAAAGCTTCCATACAAAAAACAGCTTTATTCATGTTGTAGAATCTATCAGCCATGGCAAAAACGTACCACCGGGTGATCCATTAGCTTATTGGCCAATATAAACCAATTAATTTTGAAATATCAGCACAATGAGATGTACAAACAACAATATCCAGTTGTGATCCAACTGCTAGTGTTCAAAAATACACACAGATGTTTCTTAACTACGAACACTTCCGATTATTTTCGTGGAATTTAATAATTTCGTGGAAATCGTACATAATTATTCCTTAGATACTGTTGTAACCTATTTTGTGCTAATCGATAATGCAAAGGTCAATTTTATTAAATTATATTGGCACTGAAGCAAGCAGCTTAAATGGAATGAATAACTAGAAGTTTAGAGTGTAGTGGAATTTAGGGTCGATTTTTTAAATAAAAAATATCGATAAATTTGAATGGTAATGGCTTAAAAGATAATCTAACAAGTTCCTTTCATATAATATTGAATTTAAATTACACAATACACCTTAGGCACTTACGTTTTTTCTTATTTTTCTTTATGTCGTTTGTTTGGGCCGATGAATCAGCTGTGGCATACGAATGAAAAAAATTAAAAACAAATAACTATGTATCTATGTATTTGGAATATGACTGAAGTTCGTTTTCCCACCTGACATAATATTGTATATCAAATTTGATTCTGCTTTTTTTTATCGTAACACTTTTGATTTTCTGAAACACATTTCATCATAGATTTTACAATTATTATTCAACATTTAACACTGAAACTTGGAACAATTTTTGACACGTCTCTCCAATCACCCACAGTATTTCGACACTGTCATTCATGCTAAATGTTACCTCTATGCTCCAGTCTTTTTGCTTATAAAACTTTTCATGAAACTATCAAACCTCATTGTGTTTCAAAGATTCTTCAACTGTTAAAAATCGTTAAATTTGTTATCATTTTACATGTTGTGGTAATTATAAGTTTTTTTGCTTACTTTGCTTTTTCTTCTTTCTTTTAAATAATAATTGATGAGCGATATTTGTAGGGTTTCATTTTATAATTTTTGGTTTTACGGTTTTATATCTTACGGTTTTCTTTACCAAGGATGCATCACATTCCTAAACATAGAGTTTCAAAAATATTTTAGCAAGGTTTTTTCTTTTTTAGTGCTATTGAATTTTTTAAAATGTATTCGATTAGAAATATAATAGCTGTACCAAATAAAATATTTACGTAAAAGAACTATTAATTACATCTACGAATGGCGAAAACCGAACAAGATATTAAACATAGTTGTCAACCCTAGTTATCCTTCAGTTAATACACACGTTTGAGTCCATGGCATATTAGCATTGAGTCTTCAAATCTATGATCAGCATTGGTCTGTTTTGCAATACCAATAGAATTAATGTTATCATAATTACATCTAAACTCTATTGATACTGTTACTAATGATCATGTAAATGTCAAATTCACCGCTATTGCATTCGAAGGATTGAAAAAATATACCACAGATATATAGTGTGGATGATTTAGATTTACTCAACAATTATAACTAGGTAGTTACGGAAGGCGTGTTATTATTTTTGGAATTTAAACATTTTATACATATATATTTTATATATATTTTTATAAATGAGGAGATCCGTAGAAGAACGAAGGTTGCTGACATAGCCCGTAGAATTAGTGAACTGAAGTGGCAATGGGCCGGCCACATAGCACGAAGAGAGGACGGTCGATGGGGCAGAAAGATCCTGGAGTGGCGACCACATACTGGCAAGCGCAGTGTGGGACGGCCACCTACTAGATGGACCGACGACCTAGTAAAAAGCGCTGGGTCTCGTTGGATGCAGGTGGCAATGGACCGGTCGCACTGGAAATCTATTGGAGAGGCCTATGTTCAGCAGTGGACGGCGATAGGCTGAAATGATAATGATGATGATATACATATATCATTAAATTAAGAATGCATTACATTACCGGGTGCGTTAATGCTAGTTATGTATTGTAGTATTCAGTACATAGCTACATGTGTACACGTAGTATTTTGTTAAATAACACTTAGTTATGAATTTTGTAATCAAATGAGCATAGTGCTCTCTAAAATTTCACCAAAATGGTCAGTACCTACTGTGCAGCCTGTAACTAAGTATTCCTGCGATTTTCGGCAGATTCTCGTTCCATCAACCAATACAACATCTTAAGGTCGGCACACAGATATTTTCCCAGTTTGAAGTCGACGTGGCCTAAAGGAGATGACGTCCGGTACATTCGTATCTAGCGATGCAACGGTGTTCGAATGCCGCTGGCGGGTACAAATTTTTCTAATGAAATACGCACTTATCAAATGTTCACGATTGACTTCCACGGTGAAGGAATAACATCGTGTAATAAAAATCAAACCCGTAAAACTATAATTTGCGTAGGACAACTTGTGATGCGCAGTAATGCGTTTCGGTTTGAAGGGTGGGACAGCTGTTGTCACCATACTGAGACCTTAGAACTTATATCTCAAGGTGGGTGGCGCATTTACGTTGTAGATGTCTATGGGCTCCAATAACCGCTTAACACCAGGTGGGCTGTGAGCTCGTCCACCCATCTAAGCAATAAAAAAAAAGTTATTTTATCTAGTCGTAATGTTATTTGGCACCTCACATTAAGATTATATCGGTCACCCTAGTCCTCCTGCGAATCATATAGCGCAGTCAGATTGAAAGAGCTAGTAGGTATGTGTTAAAAGTATATGAATTGTTTGATAGCCTTTATATTTATTCAATAACATAAAATAACGGACGAAATTTTGTTTGTCCAGTGATCATGTTTAGAAAACAAATTAATCATTGTGTATCTAATGTTATTCTACTACAGCACCTTTATAAGAGCTAAGCGGACAGTTTTTTTATTTATTTAATGTCTTTGTCTAGGTGTTTAACTGTATAAACAAGATTTAAAATATTTTTGTCACAGAATAGCCAAAGTATTTGATAAAATTATCATGTTTAGTTTTCAAATTTACATTGTGAGCGCGCTTTTTGCCATAAAATTGAGTTACGTTGTTTCGACTCCAAATAAGAAATTAATCAATCAAAGGGTACGGTATTATGAAGTCTCAAGTTTACTGGTGGTAGGACCACTTGTGAGTCGACACGGGTAGGTACCACCGCCCCGCCTATTTCTGCCGTGAAGCAGTAATGCGTTTCGGTTTGAAGGGTGGGGTAGCCGTTGTGACTATACTGAGACCTTAGAACTATATCTCAAGGTGTGTGGCGCATTTACGTTGTAGATGTCTATGGGGTCCAGTCACCACTTAACACCAAGTGGGCTGTGAGCTCGTCCACACATCTAAGCAATAAAAAAAAAAAAATGAAGTAATGTGATATTAATTTCGATGATGTAACATCGATGTTTTAAAACTATATTTATATAAGTATTTATGTATCACCACAATTCCGATATTTGCGATGAATTCTGTGTCCTAATTTGACGCTTGCGACAGTGGTTATATAAGGTAACTTTAGCTTCATTCCTCAAGGCTTGATTTTGCTACCATCACGTATCATTTTGATGCGAGGAATCTGGTCTTGTTGTACATCATATCCGGTAAACATTTAACAAATTATAACAATAAGAAAGTTTTCAATTTTGTTTCTATAAATAAGCAATAATATAAATGAGACAATTTTATTAAATCTCAGCATTTGCATGCAATAAAATCAAATGGTAGAAACATACAGGGAAGAAAATTGAAATTAGTGAAATCCATAGATAACACCAATGGGAATGTTCACCTTTAGAGATAAGAGCGTAGTCTCAACTACATTTGAATAACTGCTATATCAATCAGATAGCAATATAATATGATATTATTTCTTAAGTTTACAGTTGTTGTAGTAGCACGTTTGATTTCAGAGTGCAATAAAACACAGCATGGGGCATTCCTTCAACCAACACTTTCAATCGATTTATAATAATATAGAGAGTAATAAAAAGTTTGAAAATTTACAACCGAGAGTCAAGCGGCAGGTCAGTTCGGGTGCAGGTATGAAAAATGTTGCAAACCTAAATATATATATATTTTTAACTGTAACTGTAATTGATCAAACTTATTATACTTGATACAAGATATACTTAATATAGTTCGAACGGTGTAGCACGAGAACAGTTCTTGGCGACAAAATATTGATTTGTGATTGACTAAAACTTAATTTTTAATAGCCCACAAAAAATTACCTTGTTAACTTTAAGTTGTGTTAAATTTGATTGCCCCTTAAGTTCAATGTCTGAGGCGCGCCCTTGTCTAGCCTTCTCCACTGCTCCATAAATATTGATCCCAGTCTGCTTTATTAGAGGCATAAAGGTCAATTAAATGGATTTTAAAATATCGTATACATATTTTGTTTTTTCACGTAGATTTGTTTAACCTTGATATCGCCCGTGTAAAATAATATCAATAGTTAACATCCAGTTATGATATGAGTCGAAACTCAGTACGAATTCTGATGTAGCCCCTAGTCCGATCGAAGAAAATATTATTGTTTGTTTACATAAGTTGCAAATTCAATACGGGGTTGAATTATTGTATTCATGCTAAATAATATGTATCTATCTTCATTAGTCAATATTTTGTTGTTGTTTCTCTAGATGGGCAGATAAGCTAACCATCGTTAAATTGTTGTTTTTTATTGCTCTTGTATGCAGACTAGCATACGGCCCACATGATGGTGAGTGGTTACCGTCGCTCATGGACGTCGGCAATGCCAGGGGCAGAGTCAAGCCACTGCCTACCGTTAAGTCCTCTCCACAAGTCTCGTTTGAAGAAGGGCAGCACCCGAATATATCACATCATGAATGCAACTGGCGGATGAGCTCACATCCCACCTGGTGTTAGGTGGTTACTGGACTCTACAACGTAAATGCGCCATCCACCTTGAGATATAAGTTCTAAGGTTTCAGTATATGTAGGTACAACGGCTGCCCCACCCTTCAAATCGAAACGCATTATTGCTTCACGGCAGAAATAGGCAGGGCGGTGGTACCTACCCGCGCGGACTCACAAGAGATCCTACTATCTCAATTGTATTGAGTCGCAGACTTCAAGCTGAAACATTTAACTGCTTTTCTGTAAAAATAGAAACAGTGCTGAAATCAAGCTGTACTGTTTCAAAATATCCTACCACGAATTGAATGCATCTATGTATGTTATATTACATTTTTAATGATTATTTTAAGGTAAATTCATTGAAGCAGCGAAGATGCCACAAATCAAGGTATTCCGACTGTTCCTGCAGATGTTTAAGAATGGATGGGCCGATTCGTACGTCGGTGGAACCGGGCCATTGGATCCGCGAATCATCCGGCCGGTTCTCTATCTATTTAAGGATAAGATTATACAATTCTTTATGCCCGAGCCTGGAGTAGAACATCAGAAAAAATCGCATTAGTTCATACATATTATCATAGCTTTGTATATTTGTAAACAGTATTTAAAATAAAATCTTGAGCTATTATTAGTTTAAAAGCTAAAATAGCTTAAATACCTAGACCAAAAATATTAAAAGAATATTATTATTTTTCGCCTTGGTTCAGGCAATAGTTATAAAGTTATTGTATTGACCAGTTGAAATTGTTGGTTGGAAATACTTTGAAAGATTCGATAACTAGATACAGGACAAACTAATGAATAAGTGCTAAAAATAATAGTACATGTAATAGGTATTTTTTTGGTAGAAGCAATTAGAGCAGTAATACCAATCTAACAACATACTCTACCGCCAACAATTAAGTCCGTAGAAAAACGTGTAAGATTTCTGGTTTAATTAACTGGTCTGACTTGGGCAAAATGCTATCGACTGATTCTCTTTTGCCAGGAATATCTTTTTAAATACTAAGTAAATAGCATATAAGTAGAGAAAATATCTCTTCTTGAGATTGAAACCTCATTAATTGAGAATTTGTTGAATGAGAAAAAATCCTGTAAATGAAACATATAACTATATATAGCATACACAATAATTAGTAAATGATTTGTAAGTGTTAGGACGTGTTTGTAATGTTTTTTTGTTTTTTCCATGGGAAATTTCTATACAATTAGCAATAGTCACTTTCCCTTTCCAGCTTTCATTCGTCTAAATATATTTTATAAAAGTCTATGTGTGTTTGTTCTCTATGGACTCCGAAACGGCTTTATCGACTTCGATGGTATTTTCAGATAATATTTTGTTTGACCTAGCCAGTGATCCTGTGTTTGATAGTGATCGGATCAAAGTCAAATCAAATAATGATAAAAAAGCGGGTCGGGTTTGAATAGTAATGTATAATTCTAATTATTTTTAAGGAAGTAACCAATTTTCTTGATTTTACAGCATGCAATACTTTACGAACAGTGCGATGATCTAAATTAACTTAAATCACAAGTAATATAAATTAGCATTGGTAGAAAAAAACGTTAAGGCTTTAAAATAAAATTACATGTCTACTCAATTGTATGTTAATTTCAAAACTCGTTCATTTTATGACGGTGTCCATAACTAGTTTTCTTGCTATTTATTTTGATACGTCAATTCGTCAACACATGTGTGTGTTGTAGGTATTTACTCGTAGAAGAGCAGATGAAAGTATCGTGCTTGTTTTCGAATGCTTTTAAGAGCAGTTTTGGTGTTCTTGGCTATAAAAAAACTAGAAAAGTACAATTTTTATTCATTGAAAAATCGTTCACCATCTTCACCAGCAGCCGCTTTCAGTCCACTGTTAGACATAGGCCTCTCCCAAGGCAAGTGAGAAAAATGGACATGTACACATTTGAAACTATGTTAGAGCTGTTATCGATTTTATTAATAAAAACTTTTAAAAGCTAAATTCGTTTGATTTAGAAGTTTACAGATCGGATATTTCGGATCGGAATTTATTTAGCTCTTCTTGTTTCTGTAGAATAGAGTAATAAAGAGAGGCCTAAGCCTAAGTCTAAGTAGTGTCTTCAACAGATTGCTTGCAGACATAATGTTTCCCTAAATTGCATCGATCGGGTCATGGCCAAACTAGAATATTTACAACGGCATTATTCGCTTCATTAGTATGTGTTACAGTTACTAAAATGGCATAACAAAAACACAGCATGAATTGCAATAAAACTTTGTGTGTTATTTTTTAGGCAAACACAACGACCGATGTGTTCAGATAAGTTGTGTAATTGAATCGGAGCGGAGCAATGCATTTTTGCATACAAAACACGAGTCACATCTAGTTGCCTTTCTTCTTTGATCGTGGGCGGGTATTATACGGTATAAAAGCGAGTAGTCCGAAGATAATCGTTTATTTAAGATCTCTACAGTCGAACTGTCATGAAGGTACGGATCATGGATTGTGACAGTGATAAGTGATAATTAGTGACACGAATAGGGACTGTATCATTTTTGTTTTTAAATTTTATCAATAACTAAAAATTACTTAAGTTATTTATAAAATTAAATTAAAATGAGTATTTAAAATGCCAGTGCTGTGGTTGAATATAATTAATTATAAAAATGTGCATATAATGTTAATTTATTCATTTTAATATTTCGAATGTACTTATTTAGGTTTTTTAAATGTCATATAGTAGTTTGTATTTACATTCTCTCGAATTTTATACAACTATAATACCAATACAGGTTTTTTAAGAAATAACTAAATAATTTTACCGTATAAAGCAATTAATTAAATCATGACAAATTTAATGTATATAAGAGGTCTTTCGAATTTAATTTTCTTAATAATTAACATAAGCATCTAACAAATTTAAAATAAAATAAAATAAAGTGATCACAAATTTAAAAAATAAATAAAGAAAATATTAAATCTTTGATGTTGATAGAATGTGCTCTGAGCGCTTAAGTATTGGTCTAACCATTTGCCTATTTTTGTCACTAACCAAAAAGCTGTGTAAGCCAGCCTTTATTCCAGTTGTGGTTTCCCGTAACCACTTAACGCTATGACCGTGGACTTATCGAACGTTATTTCTAAGAAAAAAAACTAATTTTACACTCTAGTTAAATAGAACGAGATTGTGTGTTTTCAATTTGGTGATGATATAAAGCGAAGAATGATATTAAATTATATATTATAAAAAAAACAATTAGAATTAAAAAAACAATAAGAAAAAAACAAATAAGCTTAAAGTTTACAATGCTCTCAACATAGGTTCACTTACAACTTAAATCTGTTTAAATAAGAATGGTCCTGATCTGAAAAAGAATCCTAAGTTATATTTAGATTTATTTTTGTTTTGTAGGTGGTGTCACTTTTAGGCGTGGTGTGCGCGGTGCTCTGTAGAGTCGCCGGCGGGGTTGTGTCCTGGCCAGGAGCACCATTATCTTTATCAGCCGCTGTACTTAATCATCACACAGTCATACCGGCACAAACGAAAGCCTTCGGCTTTTCAACGACACAATATATTAATTCTGTAAGTTTAAAATGGTTTTTTTTAACTCAGAAGCGCTTTAGCGTCTTCTATGACGATCAGGACGAGCATCGCACGGGGAGGTACTACCACCCTGCCTATTTCTGTCGTGAAGCAGTAATGCGTTTCGGTTTGAAGGGTGGGACAGCCATTGTAACTATACCTGAGACCTTAGAACTTATATCTCAAGGTGGGTGGCGCATTTACGTTATAGATGTCTATGGGCTCCGGTAACCACTTAACACCAAGTGGGCTGTGAGCTCGTCCACCCATCAAGAAAAAAAAATCGAGCATCGTGTTTATGGATTTTCGTAACTACATAATAATGTCCGATGAGCTGAGCTGTCCTAATTTATGAGCTCATTTGTGCCAAGTTCTTTTAATTCATTAAGCCAATAAATGATGTTACTAAATGGCAAGAGAAAATACTGTCTACATTGGTATTTTAAAATATACTTTATAACCTAAAAACGCAAATTATAGCTAATTCAATTGTTTTAAATTTTTCAGCCACCAGTTGCGTACAATCCTTATGGATTTGTTCCGCAGTTCACGTACCAAGTGCCACACTTTAGTGGTATTTCAGCAATTCAACCGGGTTTCGTTCCCGCACCCGGTCATACATATTATCCGGCTAGCGTTTTTTACCCTCAAGGACAAATAATACCTGCCCTGCCTCCTGGTCCACCATCTAACCAACCCGCTCCTGCAGGCAACCCTGAGCAGCAGCCCAACGACGAACAGCAGCCTACTGGTGATGCAGATACAGCTGTAGTTGATTCAGCAGATTTTACACCACAAAGCCCACAACAGCCAAATCCAACTGAATCGAATTCCCAAGCCCCTTCCCCGTTGCCGCCAGTGAGTTCATTCCCAAGTTTTCCTAATTTCCCTCAGATTCCCCAGGCTGGACAACCGCTATTTCCCCAAATACCTCAAGGACCCAGCCTACCATCGTTCCCGCAAATTCCTCAAGTACCAGGTCAAATACCATATCCTCCCATCCCACAGTTTCCTCAAGCACCAGGGCTTCCCCAGTTTCCTCAAATACCACAGAGCCCCATGTTTCCTCAGTCCCCATCACCTTCGCCTCCAACGTCTTACCCAGGCGACGCTAACGGTGACAAGGGATTGAACGATGAAGATACAATATCTGTGGAGTCTGCCTAGTTTAATTCAAAATTCTCTTCAGGTCATAAAGAAATCCAACGAAAATTTTGTTGTTTTATTGAACATTATATTATTATGTTTTTTTTTTTAAACTAAGTAGCTGCAAATACAATGAGCTCTGAGAAGGCCTTTATGAGTTATGGTCACAAGCACTGATTTATTTATCTATATATTAATACGTGAAGCAAAAACTTTGTATCCCTTTTTACGAAAATTGCGCGGACGGAGGAGTATGAAATTTTCCACACTTATAGAGAATATAGAGAAGTGTACAATGCCAATATTTTTTTTAAATAATGCATAAAAGATACATTAAATCAATAAAGAAAACATTACACACACTACATACCATGTGTTTGACGCACACACGCATGCATACTATATCAAGCTTTTGTTCTTGACGTCTGTTGTCAAATTGAGAATAGATTAAATATTGTTTGTCTTTGTTAATATTTTTTATAGTGTAGTCTTGGCGAAATTTGTGATTATAGAAGTATAAAATACAATCACAATAGTGTTCCAGCTTACAATTCCAATTAATTATAGTCGAATTTCGACTACTGCGGGACCTCTAGTTAATTTAAATTCGTGTATTTAGACGCGTAGTTTAGACGCATACTCGTAGTTACTTGAATATGAGCGACTATAGTCGAATATTAATTTTCTTAGATTATTAACTTCAAATTTTGATGTGATGACATAAACTTCCATTAATCGAATGGTATTAAGAAGCAAGGTAATATGGATATGGAGTCACTCGTATTGTCAACGAATTGTTTTGTTTTGTTGTTCTTCCACAAGAGACAATAATACTTGATATCGTATCTAACAAGACGCTCTTTCTGAATCGTTTGGATGAGGCTCTTGTATTGTCACCAAAAACCTGGCTTCCGTTCCGGTATCCAAGTTGCAAAGTCTGCTGCGGTAGTATTCTTTCCATTAAGACCTAAATTAAAGTAAAATATATACGGAAACCAGTCTGTCTTGAATGTAACTGTTATATTGTATCCTCCGACGCCTTTAATCTCTGGCACTATCAGACGATTAGGCAATTTGAGTTTGGCACAAACTATAGTGCAGTCAATTCCTGCAGATAACTGAAACAGTAAGTAAGATTTTTTTAATACTAAGTACATGTTATTATCCGCAACATGCTTCGTCAGATTACAGAAATAAAGTAAGTAAGATACTGCATCTTACTGTTCAGTTTTGATACTGTAAGAATTTATAATATTCGCGTGAGAGGTCCTACCGCCAGTAAAATACAGTAATTCTAAACTAGTTTCAGATAGTTTTTATTCAAACTTACTTTTAAAATAACGTTGAGCTTAGCCGGCGGATCCGCTTTAACTTCAAAGTTTTCTGAATAAAAGAAAGATGTTGATCTTTGTTGTCTTTTTACAGTTTTGAAGCAGTAGTCTCCAACTACATAAGTTCGAGATTTCCAGCCTGCTTTCATTTTTCTTCTCTTTCTGAGATAACCACTGTGGATTCCCATACCTGCAAAGAATGCGTATCAATAACAATGTAAACAATTCATGTATGTACCACTTGCAGGTTAAACGATATCATACATTAAAAACGGACAAGCCGTTATTTCAGTTGTCAGTAAAACTAAAGATATAAAATACAATCTAGAAGAGAACAATCTAAAATTTACAAAAACTACTAACTTGAACCTCCTTCGACCAACATGAAATTCTGCGAATATGGTTTCGGCAGCTTGTTGGCGGTGACGACATTTACAATCCAGTTATTATATGGATAAACATCTATGTACAGCGGGGGCTCACTAATTAGCTTCCTGCGCATAGACCTTCTCGTGCAGGGCGCACCGCCAGCAGCGACACCGATTAGTTCGAAGCCACCGTCCACATTTTGACTCACGATGGGAGCACCAGGTCTTACGCCACAGCCAGAGCTACACAGAACGTGTGTGACTCCCTCACTGCCAAGCCTCTGTCAGCCGAGTAGATTTACATATGTGAATAAATAATCTCAATTGATAATTAATTAAACATATTACTAAGCGGACATCCCGAAGTGTCAGTCGAATACTTCTAATAAATAGTCTGAATCACTAGATACGTAGTTAAAATATCTAAAAGGTTGCAATTTCGGTTCAGTTTTATATTAATGTACAGCTTCCACGTATTTTTTTAAAGAGGATATCTTTTTGGAACGAAGTTCTTTACGGCAGGCTTGGAGGAGATAGGGATTTTGCTGCGCGACCGAACTGAAAAAAATGTGATAGTAAAACCGTAAGAAAAAGTCCGTGGAATAAAACCGTTAAATGAGACGTGCGCAGGTGCGACAGTCCTATACACAAGCGAGTAGTGTATAATACTTTTCTCTTTCTCTTTCTTTTTGCAAATTGTGTCGATTCTACATTAGCCGACGGAACTTCGTTCCTACCTGGTGTCCCACGACACCACATCTTTTTTTAAGAGATATACTTCGGGTGGCAGTTCTACAAATACCGCACGTTCCTCCGGCGCCGATATCGCGTAAAAGATTCTACCCACGGGCAATAAACAACACATAGTCTACTTGCTCTTTTATTTTATGAAATTAATACCAGAACCGCTAAGCGAAGCGAAGTTTCGAGGTGACTACATTTAGTAACTCACCGATTTACTCCGATGCCTACGACATTCTTTATGAGTATACATTTTCAAAGTTTTCTTTCCCATTCTTTCTGTATCAAAATCTCTTGGAACGGCTGCAAAAATAAATCAGGAAGCATGTACAAAATTAGATTGGAGATTTTCTAACACATTGATTAATTATACTTACTGCTTATGTAGTCGATCATAAATACTGCTTTATTTCGTTTTTTTCTTGTCCTTTCTTCCAGAGAGGGTAGGCAAATTGGTACCATGTACTCTATAAAAGATAAATAACTTAAAAAAAAACGCATTTCGGTGATAATTTTTAAAATTTAACCGAAATTATGAATATGGTAATAGATCTATTCCGTGGGTAATTATGTCTATCTGGCGAGCGTGAGATTTCTAATGTAACAATCCTTATCAATACGAGCTAATACGAATATTTGTAAGTGATTAATAATATAATTTTTGTAAAGATTGAGGAGATTAAGGAATTTAAACTTAACTGGCACTATGCCGTGTGGCATATCTAGTACACAAATTATATTAAGCACGATGGCTAAGGTAGACTTGGAATGGCCCTATACTGTTCTTCGATCGCAACAAAAAGTATTCAGTTTTTTTGCGCTAGACATACGATAAGCTGTTATCATAAATAACTTATTCTCGCCCAGCGAGTGACATTTAAGAATGCAAAAAGCTACTTACGAGACTTCAAGGGACGCAGTAACTTAACAAGAGCTAAGCTGTTCCCGACACCGAACCTGAAAGTTAATCTTTGATCATTAACCGACATAGGCATACATTCTATGGTGGATACTTCGAAATTAAATGTTTAAAATGTGGTCAAGGGATTTAACATTTTATTTTCAGTAGAAAAAAATGCATTATCGTTATAAACGTGGTGATATCTATGTTCTACCATAATCGATTAAAACTATGTGGGCCATCAGCTCACCCATTTAAAGCAAAGTTAAAAACAAAAACAATTTTATAATTAGCTTATCGTAAAACAACCGTGTTGAATGTAACAGCTATATCGTTTATTAAAATAAACAAACAGAGCAGAGGTCATTATCCTAATTTTGTGCGAAAGACTAGTTTTTTTATATTATTCAGACCGACGTGTTACGTTAATATAACTATAACTTCTTCTAGCTTCATTTACATATATTTCTCATTGAAACGAAACAAAATAGGATTTATTTGTCTGCGTGTGACTTAAAACAGTCGGAAGGTTGTTGTGTGTGATAAAATATTATATTGTACTAATAGTTGATCACCGTGTCCTGTGAAACCTGCTTGCTCAAGTTTAATAAGACGTAAAATAAAAATTTATCTTTCCGCGGCCGGTTTAAGCCGTTGTTGTTTTATTGCTTTCTTTAAATATAAATTTAACGAAAATTACTTCGTGTTACTATGAATGACAACAGTAAATTTATTCATTATTAAGGCGTATATATTTTTATGATAATTATGTAATTAATATTTATAACGGATTTGATAGAAGCGTTTCTGGCCATATACGTGGTACGTGAGTCCGCACGGGTCGGTACCACCACCCCGCCTATTTCTGCGGTAATGCAGTAATGCGTTTCGTCTTGAAGGGCGGGCAGCCGTTAACAATACTGAGACCTTAGAACTTATATCTCAAGGTGGGTGGTGCATTTACGTTGTAGATGTCTATGGGTCCAAGTAACAACCCCAGGTGGGCTGTGAGCTTGTCCACCCATCTAAGCAATAAAAAAAAACGTATAAGCCTGTTGCATGTTTTGATATCATAGTTACATATCGAGGGACATTAGATAGGTCATCGAAACAAGTTGTAGCGGAGGACTTCCTTCACCGCTTCAAATTGTCCGACGATATTAGGGAACTCCTTAGAGCTAAGAACGCCTCGATACGCGCCTACGACAGGTATCCTACCGCGGAAAATCGTATTCGAATGCGTGCCCTACAACGCGACGTAAAGTCTCGCATCGCCGAAGTCCGAGATGCCAGATGGTCTGATTTCTTAGAAGGACTCGCGCCCTCCCAAAGGTCTTACTACCGCTTAGCTCGTACTCTCAAATCGGATACGGTAGTAACTATGCCCCCCCTCGTAGGCCCCTCAGGCCGACTCGCGGCGTTCGATGATGATGAAAAAGCAGAGCTGCTGGCCGATACATTGCAAACCCAGTGCACGCCCAGCACTCAATCCGTGGACCCTGTTCATGTAGAATTAGTAGACAGCGAGGTAGAACGCAGAGCCTCCTTGCCACCCTCGGATGCGTTACCACCCGTCACCCCGATAGAAGTTAAAGACTTGATCAAAGACCTACGTCCTCGCAAGGCTCCCGGTTCCGACGGTATATCTAACCGCGTTATTAAACTTCTACCCGTCCAACTCATCGTGATGTTGGCATCTATTTTCAATGCCGCTATGGCGAACTGTATCTTTCCCGCGGTGTGGAAAGAAGCGGACGTTATCGGCATACATAAACCCGGTAAACCAAAAAATCATCCGACGAGCTACCGCCCGATTAGCCTCCTCATGTCTCTAGGCAAACTGTATGAGCGTCTGCTCTACAAACGCCTCAGAGACTTCGTCTCATCCAAGGGCATTCTCATCGATGAACAATTCGGATTCCGTACAAATCACTCATGCGTTCAACAGGTGCACCGCCTCACGGAGCACATTCTTGTGGGGCTTAATCGACCAAAACCGTTATACACGGGAGCTCTCTTCTTCGACGTCGCAAAAGCGTTCGACAAAGTCTGGCACAATGGTTTGATTTTCAAACTATTCAACATGGGCGTGCCGGATAGTCTCGTGCTCATCATACGGGACTTCTTGTCGAACCGCTCTTTTCGATATCGAGTCGAGGGAACCCGCTCCTCCCCACGACCTCTCACAGCTGGAGTCCCGCAAGGCTCTGTCCTCTCACCCCTCCTATTTAGCTTATTCGTCAACGATATTCCCCGGTCGCCGCCGACCCATTTAGCTTTATTCGCCGACGACACGACTGTTTACTATTCTAGTAGAAATAAGTCCCTAATCGCGAAGAAGCTTCAGAGCGCAGCCCTAGCCCTAGGACAGTGGTTCCGAAATTGGCGCATAGACATCAACCCAGCGAAAAGTACTGCGGTGCTATTTCAGAGGGGAAGCTCCACACGGATTTCCTCCCGGATTAGGAGGAGGAATCTCACACCCCCGATTACTCTCTTTAGACAACCCATACCCTGGGCCAGGAAGGTCAAGTACCTGGGCGTTACCCTGGATGCATCGATGACATTCCGCCCGCATATAAAATCAGTCCGTGACCGTGCCGCGTTTATTCTCGGTAGACTCTACCCCATGATCTGTAAGCGGAGTAAAATGTCCCTTCGGAACAAGGTGACACTTTACAAAACTTGCATAAGGCCCGTCATGACTTACGCGAGTGTGGTGTTCGCTCACGCGGCCCGCACACAAATAGACACCCTCCAATCCCTACAATCCCGCTTTTGCAGGTTAGCTGTCGGGGCTCCGTGGTTCGTGAGGAACGTTGACCTACACGACGACCTGGGCCTCGAATCAATTCGGAAATACATGAAGTCAGCGTCGGAACGATACTTCGATAAGGCTATGCGTCACGATAATCGCCTTATCGTTGCCGCCGCTGACTACTCCCCGAATCCTGATCATGCAGGAGCTAGTCACCGTCGACGCCCTAGACACGTCCTTACGGATCCATCAGATCCAATAACCTTTGCATTAGATGCCTTCAGCTCTAATACTAGGGGCAGGCTTAGGGACCCCGGTAACCGTACTCGTCGAACTCGACAAAGAGGTCGACGTGCAACCTAACCCATGCATCAGCCCGCTGAGTTTCTCGCCGGATCTTCTCAGCGGGTGGCGATTCCGATCCGGTAGTAGATTCTTTCGCGAAACAATTGCTCTTGAGTTGTTAGGTCTCCTTCGGAGGCGCTCGGGCAGTTGTTAGCAAATCCCACCCCTCTTGGCTGAGCCTTTGCTCGCCCACCTGTCCTGGTGAAACTGGAAAGGCCTTCGGGCCACCAGTAAAGTTTCAATCATAAAAAAAAAAAAAAAAAAAAAACATATCGAGGGGGAAACGCTTTTTAGTTTGAGCGACATTTTTGCAACTTGACAGGAGAGCCATTTAAAGTTTAAAATTTGGAATAAAATATCATAGCAAAGCACTGAAAGTGGATCCGAAATGACATGTTGTGGGCGAAGTCGGCTTAGCGTTGCCCCGTTGCCTAGGTCGGATGTCTAATTGAATATGCAATTTCGAAAAGGGCACATGTCGCATATTTTGTCAAATACGTTTTTTCATATACATGTAGTTTTGAGGCTTACCTACACCCATTTTATAATAATTCCAGTAATTTTCAATTGCTAATTAACACTAAAATATATCTCAAAAGTTAATATTTTAAATTTTACGCTGCTTTAGAAAATAATCAGTTTTTTTTTTCATTTCCTGAACATTTTACATTTTCAGAGATGTGCCCTTTTCGAAATTGCATACAATTACATAGAGATAGCCATGATAAGAAAGCCTATCTGTATTATCTATGTAGTTTCATTCAAATTTACTTCCCGCTTCTTATATCGTTACTGTTATTTGATTTTGAATTAAGTAATAAGCTAATTTATTGTTGTACTTGCCTAGAGTACTCAGGATGTGGAGTAATATCTGAGATGGGCATTTCCATGTATGCGCGCGGACACTTCTCCGCCATTTTCGTTTGCATATACGTCAGATCGCATTCATTTTCTTCACGCTCATAATCTCCAAAAATGATATTACCACTAAAAAATGTAAGAAAATATTTACGTTACTGTCCGGTGTGGATGACAATACAAAAGAATTGGGATTTCAACCGCCAGGTTTCAAGGTGAGTTATTTTTTGTTGCATCGACGTGTAGACAAGCTTACGGCCCGCAGGTATTAAATGGTTACCGCAGCCCATAGACAACACATAAATACCACCCTACCTACCTTAAAACAAAGTCTGAGCTTTCGTAGTATAATATGTCAGCTGCTCCACCCCTATACGAATACATTATTGCTTCGTGGCAGGAATAAGCAGATAAGTGTTACTAACATAGTAAAAGCATACTCTCAAAATGGACCGCAAGCTGAATCTATAAACAAAACTTTCAGGTTCCTAGGTTGAACGGAAAGTGTCTCAAAAATCATTGCAAAAAATGACGGCTTTTTGTTTCGTTTTTCATTATTAAATTTTTTCGGTCTATCCCTTCAGCCGCAAGCAACAAGTGCGATAAGGAAATTCGTTCCAAAAAATCTGTTCGGTTTCCGCATAAGAATCATCAGTAGGGTGCCCAGTAAATAATATAGAACTCCAACAATAAATTTCTATGAACAGTATTCGTTTTACCAGTGTAGGCAAATAGAAAAAACAAAGAACATACTTTAGTTTTACAGATACGTGTTTTTTTTATTAGCGCGCGACCGGAACTAATCGTCCAATTGTTTTTATTTAAATATGTAAATACTTAAATATATACTTTGTTAGACGGAATATTTATATTTCTCATCAGCTTGTTGCTAACGCGTGGCATTCAGAGTTTACGAGTTCACGTAATTTTATGCTAAGCTTTGATTACTCGTAGAAGGAGGTACATTATTACATTTTAAAGTCACAGTGGCTTAAATGATAAGACGCCCGGTACAATCGAATCCGAGTAATGCGACTGTACCGGTGTTCGAAGCCCGCAGGCAGGTACAAAAAAATCAAATGAAATACGTACTTAAAAATTGTCACGAATAACTTCTACGATGAAGATATAACATCGTGTAATAAAAATCACACCCGCAAAAATTATAACTTGTGTAATTACTAGTGGTAGAACATCTTGTGAGCCCGCTCGGGTAGGCTACCACCGCCCTGCCTGTTTCTGCTGTGAAGCAGTAATTTCGGTTTGAAGGATGGGACCGCCGTTGTACTGTCAAAACTGAGACTTAGAAATCATGTCTTTAAATGAGCGGCGGCATTAACGTGATTGACGTCTATGGGCTTCGGTGACCACTTAACGCCAGGGGGACCGTGAACTCATCCATTCAATGTAGCAATAAAAAATAAAATAAAAAGTTCTTTTTAGCTTCGAAAGTTACATAGCTTCGTAAATAGAGTTAACAACGCATAAGAGAGCATAATACACTTCACACATTTTATACATGTATTTTTATGTTACCAAAAAAAAATCGTGTTACTCCATTTTATTTAGGACGAGAGGCGAGAGAAATTTCGACGCGAACACGTTTGTTAATAATTTATAATTTGCTAAAAACTACCGACAAATACCGAGCACAAAAGACTTTCATGGATATATGTAGTTTCAAGGCGTCATTTCAGTCACTTATTAATTTAGTTTGCATTGTGAAATCTTACAGTTTATAGTTCTTGGGTAAATGAAGTAAATCCGTGGCTGTTCCAACAACAAATTGACTATGCACGAGGACCACTCTGGGGGCTATACTGTGATGTGGCAAGCCTGTTGTCACTGTCAAAAAATTTAAATCGATTTAAACTCACACCTAAATACTAAGATACATTTTTCCACATATTATAATACGGGGATAGTCTTCGCAGTAGAGTATTCTTTATAAATTATATTAGAATTATTTCTCTTTCGGTAATAACATCCTGAAACGTTGAAGAGAACATTGCTCAAACAACTATTAAAGGCGCTTGATAACTTTAAATTTTTATATGCAAAATGACAGATAAAAAAATGATTTTATTTTAAAAAAGCGTGGGATGCATGGTATAAATAATTATTAATATTTTATGAACAGATATGAGTAGAAGGGTTAATTTGATAATATCCTGAAAAGCACCCCACGCTTTTTTTACAATAAAATCATTTTTTCTTACACTATTTTTAATTCAAATTTATTAAAATTTGTTTTCTATTTTTTAGTTGGATTTTCTATAAAAGTATATTTTGTTAGTTTTTTTTTTTAAATTATTATTTATTTTTCTTTTTTTAGTTGAATTTCAACTTTTTAATTTTTATTTTTATTTTGAATTATCATCGGTCCTTAATAAGTATACCAAATTTCGAGTTAATCCGATGTTTTGAAGGGGAACAAAATCATGTTCAAAGATTCCGTTACAAACATCCATGCATACGTCTGAAGCTATTAAAAGCGTATTAATGACAGCTCACCTGTCAACTAAACCAGCTATCAAAATGTGTTTTAATTGCCCATATTAATGCATTAAAATTGAAGCATCAATTGCGTCTATATTGCACTACGTAAACTTCAATTCAATCCGACGCATCGTAAGATTGTCTGGCGGCAGAAATAGGAACTAGGGTTAAAAAGGCACAGTCGGCAAAACAGGAGAAAAAGATCAAACTAATAGCTTAATGGGTAAGTTTTGTTTATTTCCAGGGACACGAAAGTTACTTATGGTCTTTTTAATTTTTCTGCAGGTATTAACGTTCTTACCATGTAAATATTGCACAAACGCCAGCCAAGTAAATGTGTGCTCCTTTAAAATGCCGTCAGCTGGCTTCAGTGTGAAATCGTCATGACATATTGAAAAATCCCTTATGTTCGATGAAACTAGACGAACCGAAGCTATCACAAAATTAATAGCAGTACATTAGATTGGTTACCCACTGATTTACGATTGTAATTCAATAAATTAACGTTATTTTTATTTATTGCATTTATAGGCAGACGAGCATACGGCCCTCCTAATGGTGAGTGGTTACCGTCACTCATGGACGCATCTCAATTCAATGCCTACCATAACAATGCAGCAGGGGAAGATGAGCTCTCGGCCCACCCAGTGTTAAGTGGTTACTAGAGCCCGTAGACATCGACGTGAAACCACTATCCACCCAGAGACGTAAGGTCAAGGTATTGTAAATACTTGAATGCCCGTACAGTCTTACAATATTCGGTCACCAGTATAATATGAAAATTTTAATGTTTCCTAAATCAAACCCCAAAAAAAATCAAGTCGGATTATAGTTTTTTACTCATCATAAGTTTGATATATTTTTAAATAATAAGCTAATTAGTTGCTTATGCCTCGTACACTCAGACATCCGTGACCACAAAAACTGTGCGGTATTTGGAACTTCGCAAATAATAAAATGACAATAAAAACGCGATATTAAACCGTAAAAGTTTATTTAGTATACTTTACTTTAATTATTTAATATACTTTAATATACCCGCGAAAATCGAAGAAGATACTATGGTTGCTTGTATTACAAATTGGAGTAAAACACGAACTTACTCACCAATGACAGAAAATATTATGTTATAATTCATGTTGAACGTACGCGATGACTAGTTAGTATTTCGTTCGTATCTTTACCAATGCATTGTTGGATGGTTTGTCACTCATCTTGCACGAGGATGTTATTTGTAAACAAAATCTGGAATGCGTAAATGCGTTTTACAAATTTGTGTCATGTCTTTGCTTAAGCTAATAATCTTATTGTTACTGTTTTCGATTGGAAGTGGTTATACTTTCCGACGTAGGTAGTGTTGAAATTACCCATGCATTTGGGCTTAAAACACCTTTTGCATCCAGTTGAATTAGTAGTAGTAACGGGATCAGGAATAATTTGGGAGGTTATTGTAGATCCTTTCTTTCAGCTTAGGCCTTCGGCGCCTAGGGGGCACGCGTGGTATGTGGGGCTTGACGGTGTATTGAATCCTTTTTTACTTGTTGTGACCATAGCAATTATGATTTACAATAGGATTTTAGAAGGAACAGCAGCGTTTCATATTCCAAACACTTCACCTACCCCTAGAATCGAAATAAATCTACCTTCGTTATATTGGAAGCAAATATGTCAGTAATGCCGAATCACTTCTATTATAAGGACACTTTAGGTGGCACTGTTGTATAGAATGATATTCACAGATCTTGATATTGCATTTACGCTTTGGAACCGCATATACTACAGTAATAAAATAATAACAAAAATACATTATTTTAGATAACCAACTATGATAAAACTCTCAACAAGAAACCACTAATATTGGATAGAAGAAAAAGAACATGAAACGTGAAAATGAAATGATCAAGACATTTTGAAAATTAAGTATACGTCAAGAAAGTTCAAAATTAACAAATCATAAATATTCTGTAAAACACCTACTTTTAAAGCAACTTTTTATTTACAAAATCCAAACATAATTAAAAGTACGAACAGATGCCTTCTTAAGTTAAAATATTCCTACTGAAGATGGCTCAACCTCGGTATGAGCACCGTTAACCAAACTGCATGTCTTGACAATTCTAATGAGACGAGAAATATTATGTTGTTAAAGAATCCCTTTGACTAAATCTAGTTAAATCTGATGGATCAGTAAGTACTTGTAAAATGTTTTACGTATATATATATATAAAAGGCGAGAAAGAAAAATATATAAATATAAAAATATAGAACCAAATGGTGTAGAATGATCCGGAATAAACTCTTGTTGCGAGGAGGTATTCATGACCCTCAGTATTGAGGAAACCGAAGCAAGAAGAAGAAGGAACTGGAAAGACGGGGCATTAATGAAACACGTAGCAAGTTTAAAATTAAAATATTTATCTTACAAAATCAGTGGGTGGTAAAATTCAAACAGAAATGTAACAGGCATGTTTAGTTTCTTATTTAAATAAAACTCATGCATCTCGATCTTTTGTACTGTGTTCATCATTAGGACGTAGGCTTGTCCCTGACAATAATACAGCGGGAGGCGACTTCTGCGAAACAGATATTTTCTAGCCACGTACGCCTTCATTACAATACATTGTAACGCGAATCGCTGGGAATGTTTATTGACTAATAACTGAAACAAAATTAAATATAGAATTTTAAAGTTTTTCGATCAAGAAACTGGTTTTTATTTCAACTTAAGTTGAACAAAAAATTTAAATTAAATTACGGTCTAGTCTCTATTTATTTATTCCTCAATTCGAAGTTTCGAATACAAAATGTCAAAAACAATTCAATTTTACTGGTGGACCTCTTGTGAGTCCGCACGGGTAGGTACCACCACCCCGCCTATTTCTGCCGTGAAGCAGTAATGCGTTTCGGTTTGAAGGGTGGGGTAGCCATTGTAACTGTACTTGAGACCTTAGAACTTATATCTCAAGGGTGGCGCATTTACGTTGTAGATGTCTATGGGCTCCAGTAACCCTTAACACCAGGTGGGCTGTGAGCTCGTCCACTCAAACAAGCAATAAAAAACAAAAATACAAAAAAAAAGTCTTTTAATTTTAAAAAAAACACGAAACGTTATTGTCTCGACGTTTAAATGGATTAAAAAATATTATAACTCACGTATAAGTAATCTGCCTGACTGTCTTTCCAAGTTTTAAGAGTTATATTCGCTGTTTTGTGAAGGAATCTCTTAGTGTAAGTGATGTCTCCCGGACACCAACCGAATTTATAAGTACTGTGTAGGTACTCTGAAAGACAAAGCAATTTCTTATCGTGACTCTTTAATCGTTTTACAATATCCGATATATCGTCAACTTTACTTGGTCGTTACTCGTTTACACATTAATTGAATAAAAAAATAATTCACAATTAATGTGATCACGCGAAATATACGAAAGATTGATTCCCCAAGATTTTTTTAGAGAGCACGCATTTATGTTTCATCTCTGGTTTACATTTTCGTTCTATTCGGTTATTTGGAAACTTGTACAATTTCGAGTTAGAATTTTGAAAATAACCAGACGCTAAACACCTTTAACAAAGACAATGTCCCTGAGTGGGAACCGAGGCCAGACCCTGTTGTGATTAGGCAGTCTAGACGGCATCATACCAATATACATATATATGAACGTAATTGTTATAATGTCTACACCAAAATGATCTTTATGGAATCGCAGTGTTAGTGGTTTTAATGGTGGTAGGACCTCTTATGAGTCCGCACGGGTAGGTACCACCACTCTACCTATTTCTGCCGTGAAGCAGTAATGCGTTTCGGCTTGAAGGGTGGGGCAGCCATTGTAACTATATTGAGATCTTAGAACTTACATCTCAAGGTGGGTGACGTATTTACGTTGTAAATGTATATTCCAGTTCAGTATAGTCCAGGGTTCCAGTAACCGCTTAACATCAGGTGGGCTGTGAACTCGTCCACCCATCAACGCAATAAAAAATAAATAAATAAAATAACGACTAAGATGACGCTTTTGGTTAATGTCGACTAGTATCAACAACGCATAAAATTAATTTGGCACAACTATTTGTGATCTTGTTTAAATACGCACGAATATGTTTCCTTACTTCTAGGTAAATTTTCATCAGGTATAACCGCCTTTTCTTTGGTGTCTTTAGATTTTCTTTCATCGAGACCGGTATAAGAACTCCGCATTGCGTACGATGCCTGATTTGCAGGAACAGCCCTCCATGAGACGGAATTGTTGACTTTTTAAAAGGTTGAAATGAAAATTATCAAAATTATTACACTTGTCTTCTAAAACAATGACGTTTATAAAATCTGCGTTTCTATTGAGAATGTGTTGAATATTGTTTGCAATGTACAAAACATAAAAAAAAACAGGGCTTGCAGTCGGTGAACACATTTTGTGTTGTCGTTAAACTAAAGACATATATTTTGTGGTTTGACCTTTGAACTTCTTACTGGTGGTAAAACACTGTATTGTGTGCCTACACGGCGCAATGCCTATTTCTACTGCGAAGTAGACATTCTTTTCGGTTTCAAGGATGGAACAGTACAATTGCTACTTTAATCGCATATCTAAGATGGCTGGCAACATTCACGTTACCATGTCCTTGGCTTGGGTTACTGGAGGCATAGTGCAGGTACTGGCCGGCCTATGGACCATCGTGTGTGTTGCACTATCTTGCAAGACGCGATCGTACGGTATCGATAAGAGGGAACCCGCTCTTTCCCACGTCAAATCTTGGCCGGAGTCCCACAAGGCTCGACCCGATCCTTTTAGCGTGTACAGGGCGAAAAACAAGAAGATAAAACAGGCAGACGTAAAAGCTAGTAAGTACCCTTTAGGCGGAATTCGGATGACCAACAGTTAGGGTGCTATGACCGCTAGTTCAGCACTCCGTGGGGGCTTACTTAATTAGTAAGTACCTAGTTTCAAAATTTGAAAAAAATAAACTTACCGATTAAAGACAAAAAAATAAATGTTAAATACATTTTTAATTTGTGTTTCTTAACTAAAAATTTTGTTTTCAAATGAAGTAATGTTTTTTTTTTTATTATATAATTCAATCGCACTTTATATTTGACTTTGTTTCTTGAAAGTTGTGACAGTCTAATGTTTAATTTATGAATTGAATTGACTTAATCTTTGTTTAGAATTCGGTATCCTGTATTTTCGTTGTGGCTATTTACAGTGAAACAACAAACACTCGAAAATTAATTTATTGGAAGCATTAATTATATTTATAATTTATTGATTAAAAATTAGCAAAAACTAAAATAATTCAAATATAAAAATTAGATAATTTTTGTTTATTAACATAATATTAGTTTTAGAAACTAATAAATATATGACATGTTTATTTTTAAAGATATAAAAAGGATCTTGGAAGTTTTATAAAGTAGAATAATTGTACAGCTTAAAAAGGATTAGAATTTTAACAACAATTTGTCGGTCATTTGCTTACATACTACAAGTTTGTTATATATAGGTACTATTAAAAACTTGAAGATAGAAATTTCAATAAACATAATGAAAGTACAGTTCGTTTTAAATTACTAGAAATCTCGCATTTTCATAATAATATTTTAATAACTTCATTTTAATGTGATTTAAATACTATAAGATATTAAGTCACGCTTAGACTTGTGATACTGTTTCTAGTATTACCTCGGCTCGCTGGTGATTTGACTAGTGCGACCCACATTTTTCTAGTAACTGGATCACAAATAATAAAGTAGATAAATAAAACAAAACCTTGCAATGTAGAAGTCAAACAAAACAAATAAGACCAAAGTAAATTTTTCGAGAATGATAAGATGCCAAATACCCATGTCAAACCCAACAAGAAAAATAAAAATACTGATAATCTCAATTGGGCTCCTACAAGGTCCATGTCCATATTCTTCGTGCCTTCATCAGAGTTTCTCGATATAGCGTGAAGTACTAGTATAAAAAGGATAACGTTTATAATCAGTATTACACCAACGGGCATTATAATACCAAATATTAAAGCAAAGCCTTGAGGATAGCAAATCTCTCTAGTTTGGGACGGAGCAGGTATGTAATTTGATGGGTCGATAATGAGTGTTATTGCAACCGGTATTATTGGCACACCCCAACCAGCTATACTTATTTTTATCATGAACGTTGGAGATCTGCGTATACCTAGCACTCTGACATAACGCACGAACTGAAGAACAGCCGCAATTAGCATCCACAAGAAACTACTAAGAATAGAGTAATGTAGTATAGCACCCAATACAGTACAAACAGTTCTATAATCTTCGTCAACGAAATGTTCCTCGTTTTCTGTAATAAATATCGTGTTATCCAAATCATAAACTACCATGAAAAGCAATGGAAAAGCGATAGAAGTCGACAGCTGTAAAAGTACCTTCGTACCAGGTTTTTTACGCCAATTACCGAAAATTAGGGCCGTGATCCAAATACCGGCTATGCCTCCTAACGAAAGGAAGCAACCAATCAAAGTGATAATGTTTAATGCCCTTTTGTGAATTTTATTATTACTAGGAAAATTGTAGTCTGAAATATGAAGAAGTTGACCGAAATGTGTAAGATGATAGCATTCACAAACAGTTAATTTATCTTCAGACCTTATTAAGTAGCATCCTTCATTTTTCCACGCCCCAGGATTATTATTGAAAGGTCCGTGTGGCTTAAAATCCCAGTATCCACAAAATTTGTTCGAACTGCTTTCATTGAATTCTCTGAATATAAGGGGTACCGGGTATTCTAAGTTTGAAATAAATCCTGGTATAGTGACACCTACAATGCGGCTATTTATGGCATGTTCTTTGAAGTTTACTTCCGGAAATACAGCGTCAGTATGAAATAAGCTCAGGATAATGTTGATGTCTTTCTTATTGGTATAATTTTGAACGCTTCCATTAGAATTAGGTATCAAAGTATTTATTACGTTTTCAGGTACCCAAGTAGCGACTTCCAGGTTTTCAATGGATTGCACGTAGTCTAGTGTAGTGTTTTTATAAAGCGGTATAATTTTCATGTCATTAAAAGAATCTGACTCTGTGTTTTTAGAAAGAGCTATTCCAGTTATGTTATTCAGTTCTGGGAACGATATTTGTACTAAAAAATTCGGCTTTACAGCAATTTGATAGTTTTCGTTTTCTAAATTGTTCCGATGTAATGTCAGATTGTTGTACGCAATATTTTCAATAATATAATTTACCGAACTTAATATAACATTAGTAGAATTGAGTGTTTGTGCTAAGCGTAAGTACTCACAATCCAATGTCATCATTCTATCCATCGCCCAGACTATATTTTCAATATTTCCCATATCGATAAAGATTTCTTGTTCATGAGAAATTTGTAAAACTTGTCGTAGTGACATGGATAGATAGTATATATCTGCTGGTATTATGATATCTGTGTCGTTCAGAACAAAATTTAGCCCATCCGTAATAAAACGAGAAGTATAATTGGGTTCCTGTCCCTTTAAAAAGTTGTATAAAAATTGTGTTGTTGTAGAAGGTTTGTATGCTGTATCGCATATCCCATCAATACTACCCCAATTGCTTCCATACAAATAAGATCCAAGACAGCGCCGCTTAACTGGTAAGCCATTGCTCTGCAAACAAAACTGTTTTGGTGCTGAAATTTGACCTATTGATGTCAAATCCCAATCAAGCATTATGGTGTCACTGGAGGTGGTCGGTAGACAATACAACGAACTCGATATGTTCAACACTGTTAAGTTATGTTGGGGCAAATGCAAATTAGCTTGATTTTTTATAAAATTCAGTTTTTCTATTATGTTTAGTCCGTAGTCTTCGTGAGTATCTTCAAGGACTACGTGAATATGAAATAACATTAAAATGCTATTTTTATTATATCCTAAAATATCCATTAGTAGTACTTTGTTTGCATTAAATATAGTAGTCAGTAACAGAATTACACTATTCAGTTCAGTTTCGTCTTCAATTTCATTTATTATTAAGTATTCAACAGTAACGGAAAATACGTGAACATCATTGCCTCTTGGATTAACGACAATTTTGTTCGTGGAAAGCAATGTGAAATTTGTTGTGTGCCCTTCGCACCAATACTGAGCAGATCTATCTGTGACTAGATTTATTACATAAATTACTTTTTCTACTGCACTACCGTTAATTACTTTGTTAGAAGCTATAGATTCAGAAATTATTTGTTTTGATTGAAATAAATCAAGTTCACGTACATTTATGACACCCACAAATCCATTGGCATCGGAAAAACACTGAACACCTTTATCGGTCTTATTATATTTCCATAAACCTGAAGGATAATATATAGTGAGGTAAAGATTGTTATCGACTGTATTATATTCAAACATCAACTCTGTTTCTAAATAAACAACTTGAGTTTCACATGCCATACAAGACAGGTGCCGTGATTTATTCATTAATCCTAAAGTTCCGGCATTATCTATTATACCTTCTAAATTATGTTCTTCTAAGTCTCCCAAGAAAGTATTATTTTTGCTAGCCATATAGTCACTGGTAACTTTTAACCAGCACCAAATTTCGTTTGGTAATTTAGAAAGTTCTGCAATTTTTTTAAACATGAATCTACTCAAAGCGTTCAATGAAGAAACGTTCATTGGATTTTTACATTTAGCGGTTATGAATTCGTCAAAAGTCCAACCATTTATCGAATCTGAGCTTTCAATTCCGAAGCAAGTGCCGTTGTCAAGTTGAAATCTAAGTGCATAATATCCGTCAGGACATTTAGACGGATGATAAAATTCGTTAATATAGAAACACAAACTGGGGTAAATGTTACTACAGGTTTCTGTGATGATCACTCGCTGTTGGACATCAAGTAAGAGGCAATTTTTTAAAAATATCGTCCTGTAACGCAAGTAGCTGTTAGACTTCACACGTCGACCCCAGTTTGGACCTGGGATGTTCCAAACAGCTGGATTAAAAAGTTTGTGTCTTTTTCCGGGTAGCCAAAAATATCTGGATATATTCATTGAAACCAGGGACTGCAGTAAAGAATTTAATTCGAGCTCTGATAAATCTGAGATGACCGATGCCGCTCCACTACTAAAGCAAGGATATTCCCATTGTGATGGTCGGCCAATTTGATAACAATAGTCATTGTTCTTTTCTGATATTTTGTGAAATCCAGGAGGACAAGAAAATACATCAAAATTCTTTACGACCTTGAGACAAGGTTCGACAGCTTCTAATGGCGGCTTCCAAACGTTATCTGTACAGTTTCTTGTGATTAGATTTTGGTTTCGGTAGCATTGCGGATCAGATTCTATATGATTAGCCCAAGAACTTTGTTTCCATTTGACGCTAATTCCACTATGCGAAATTTCTTCAGGACAGTCCTGTAACCCGTCACTTTACTTAGGAATTCACATAGTAAAAATCAATTGAGAGATAATTAAAAATTCAATTACCTGTACAGTAGTCATAAATGTCCATCCTAAAATCAGTATTATGAAAACAAAGTTCATTATCTACACGAAATATAGGAAATAATGCAACAAAACAAGCTCCAGCATCAATCACGATTCGTATCCGACTGTGATTGGAAAAAAACTTTTACTGAATATTATAGGCTTACGTGTGTTGAACGCATTTAACCCTACAGAGTGTTGGAAAGCTTATAATTAAAACATGGTTTTGTTAGATAGGCCACAATTTTTTAGGTATACTTAGGGCATCATCTAATTTAATTTGTGGTTCAAGAATTGCACTCATGTTTGTCGTAATGATTATCAACTTCAATGTCTTTACTATCTTTCTTAACTCAAAAAAATTAGTACCTACTAGAATTATTATTTTTAATTTATACCAATTAAATAAATAAATAAAAACATCCAGTTGATTACTTGTAATGATAATTGAAGAAAAGTCTAAGGAAACATGAGTATCGATAGTTTAATAATGTTGAAAGAATGTTGACGTTTTTATAACAATATATAGCTAGCAATGTTTAATATCAATTTGTACGTCAATGTGCACACAATTTTATTGTGAATCACCAACTTCTTATAAAAACTGAGAAAATACAACATCACATTTCAGTCTTACTTGATTCGGATGGCAAAATTCAACGACAAAAAACCCTGAGAAAATTAAGCCACCTCTTTTTAAAATGAAGTTTTTAATTCAAATCACATTATTTTTTCATTTAGGTACAAAATCTACTTTGTAACGTTTCATTGAAAATAGCTTACATTATATTTTATACTTTCTATTTTCATTGTTTTCATTCCAGCAAGCTATAGTTTTTGTTGGCAATTCTTTACTTCAATATCGGATCTAGTGCTGACAAGCTCTGAAAAAGAACAAAGTAAGTTGAATGTATAATTGTATTATTGTGTGTAACTAAAAAAAGTGTTTTTATGTTGGTTTGATGTAGCGTCGATTAGGGTATTTGGAAGTATGCAGTTGGCGCCAGGAACACTTGCACTCGACCCGTCTCCTTGCCTCTGCCTGCCTCGGTTGAGTTCTGTCTCCTCACAGTCTCATTTCATCCATTTAGCAATTGAAATTTTAATCAGATCGACTCCAATATACCATGTCTGCCGTCCCGAACGTATTGACAATTAATCAGGTCAGGCAATTAAAGTCGAAAAATACGAAACTCTGTAATTCTACTAAAATCATATTGAAACAAACAAAATCCGATTACCTAGAATGGAATTGCACTAAAATAAACTTAAATTAGAAGAATTAGGTAAAGATTGTATAGAAGATAGATATTGTGTGTCCAAAATTGGCTTAGCCGATAGTAGGGTAATGTTGTAAAAGTTCCACGTGTTTGGTATTAATCCAATATTATATCGCTACCAATGAATCTTGTACAAAGAGGTCGATACCGCTTATTCCATGCACGATCCTTAAGCCCATTATCCTAAAATAATGGTAAAAACTTCCACACGTCACAAAAAATAATCGTTGGCTTATCTAACCCTAGATGTTTTCGTTCAATAGTATATTTAATTAAAATGAATGTGAAACACCGTAATTGGCCGCTATACATAAATATATTTTTGTCTTTAGAACATGTTCACAGTCAATATATTTATGGTGACTGCAAGCGAGTAAATCAAATATTTTATACGCACGTTCACTTGGATCACATCGAGGTACTTGGAAAAATAATTATGAGGGTATGTGAACTTTAACAAAAAAAGTCGAGCAATGCAGTTCAAAGCCTATTTAATTGTAATGAAATAAATTAGTTGAACGAATATGATTAAAAAAAAGTAATTAAATAATTAAGAAGTAAATAAATATATTTTTTTCAGGGGTGGATTGAAGTATTGAGAATACCAACGTGTATTATTTTAAGAGCAGTTGCGAACCAAGAGGACACCTTTAGAAGTACCTCATACCCATTTCAAATATGTGTGCCTAGAATAACGTACTGTCACTCACAAAATCGTTTTAAATATTTCTACTACGAGTGGTACATCCCTACAGAATATATAGGCGGAATGGACTGGGATATATACTTCTATGGGCCACCAAATTTAGAATGGCAGTGAATTTTTCTCAATTCGTCCGGAAGATAGCATTATTTTAATGTGTATCAAATAATATCGGAATTGTTTTCAATTAATTGATTAACATGAAGGCTCCAACGAAGGAAGCTTTTAGGAAACCGGACTTCTCGGGGTTTGTAGTGTTTAAATAAATTAAAATCGTTTTATATCACCGATTCATTTAAAATAATATCTCCGAATCGAGTGTCAGAATTTAAAAAGTGAATAACTAAGATCCTTTTTCGTTGCACACAACAGTTTGCGACTAGTGTTGAGGCAGATAGACCGAGAATCGGTGAACTAAAGCGATTTCAATTTATTTAAACACAACCCCGAGAAGTCCGGTTTCCTAAAAGCTTCCTTCGTTGGAGCCTTCATGTTAATCAATTAATTGAAAACAATTCCGATATTATTTGACACATTAAAATAATATTTAATACTATTATAAAATTTTAATATTAATAATATAAATACGATTTTTGACCAGGCTGTATAACGTATATGTCATAATATTATATTAGTGCTGTTGTGTCATTATCCTTCGCATGTAAGCTTGATATCATATCACTGTTGATATATTCATTGATTTTATGCGGTACTTGTAATAACCGTGCACACATTCGTGTCGATTCTATTGACAACTATAGCTATTACGTTATATAGATGTATATAAGGCTTGCGGAATATGGCTTTTAACAATGTCAATAATGCATCAGTGGCCTTTGAATATTTAAACTTTCAGTAAAATGAAAATTCAATAGTGATATTTTTCTGGATTGCGAAAAAAGATGTCCGGCCGTTCTAGTTACTTTGCAATTGTATTATAATTTAGATCGTCCAATCATGATATAAACTAGAATTGGCTCTTAACGTTACACTTTCTTTTGTTTGACTGTTTTGAAAATAAAATTCTTATGAAAACGCTCAGCTGATTGGAATTTTTTGTTTTCGATTATATCAATCAACAATCTTTCAGCAATTGTTGATCAGCATTTTCATTTAATAGTAATGCAATGTATTAGTGTAATAACGGTTTTGGCTATAAGTCTTTTTTGCGGTGAGTTAAATTTTTGCTTATATTCTTAAGGTTTAAGATATTTTAAGGTTCGACTATTACATATTCCTCATTGGTTTCGTTTGGTTTGTACGGATTCTCACCACGACTTTCACATTCACATTAATTAATATTAACTTTAAGTTCTGATAATCAGGTAATTACAGATTAATTTATGTTGGCACATTTTAATTTTATTTAGAACAGGACAGCATAAAACATAAGAAATTAAAGACTTGGTATTTGAAGTCATCGTGGCAAGATAAGCCGGTGCACAAATTCGCAGGTGAGTGCCAATTTTTCTAAAGAAATAAGTACTTAACATGTGTAATTCACGAATGGCTTACTGCTGCGAAACAGTAGCGCGTCCTGTTTGAAGAGTGGGATAGGTATTATAGAATTGAGAATGAGACCTCATGTGTCAAGCAACATTCACTATAATGATGTCTAGGGGCTTCGAAACCTACTTTAATATCAGGAGGGCTGTGAACTCTCTCACCCGACTATGCAAAAAAAAAACTCGGATCTCAAGGCAGGTTGGTGCCAATCACGCTCTATTTTCTTTGGGCACCGATAACCACTAACCACTAGATGTACTATGTCGTCTCTCAATATACGGTAATAAAAAACGTTCCACACTTATTTGGGTTCTGCATACGACGATCAAAATCCAAACGTATCGAAGCGGATTTGCAGGAATTGAGGATTATTATAATGTACCTAATCAAAATCTAAGTGAAGTTCTCTCTTTCTCATTTAAGTAAAAAATATTTATTTTTATTTTTTATTATATAAATATTTGTGTCACATGAGCATGCTGTGAATTACTTGGTAGTTTAAAATGGGACTTTAAATAATTTGGAAAATAAAATTAATTGATTACAATTAATTCATAATATTGCAATAAAATATTCATATAACTTTTCTATAAGTCTTGAATATATGAATTATAAATATTATGATAAATTTATCAATTCACATTCCATTCAGAAATTCACGTGGAATGTTACAAAAATTACACACCGTTGAACAATATTATCTTTACGAATATTCAAGAAGAGCCTAGTGAGTAAATCTTTGATTTAATAATAATAACAAAATATAGTTTTTATTTTTATTTTTACTGAATTTCGAAGTATCCGTGGCTTCGATAACATGCTAGTGAACCCATATCGAAATATAATGAGCAGTGCTGAGCATTTTCAAATGTGATACTAAAGTTGAAAGAATAAAATTAGATACAAGATACGTATTTTTTTTAAGTATATTAATTACCTAAGAAAAGTTAGAAATAGATAACTTATGCAACATTATTTAGCATTTTATTGTATTTAGCGTAAATAGTAATGTTTAACTCCATTGATTGTGTGTTATTGTCTATTTGAACAGAGAGTGTCCACAGCGAGTATTTTTTTGGAAAATGTGCATCCATTTACAAAACATTAATTGTTCATGATCATATGACTTATGAGGATATTAAAGGAAAGATTATCGTAAGGGTAAGCTGAATGTAACTTTAGTTATTTTTAGACTAATAACATTACTGGAGGTAGGACCTCTTGTGAGACCGCACTGGTAGGTACCACCCCGCCTATTTCTGCCTTGAAGCAGTGATGCGTTTCGGTTTGAAAGGTGGGGCAGCCGTTGTAACTATACTGAGACCTTAGAACTTATATCTTAAGGTGGGTGGCGCATTTACGTTGTAGATGTCTATGGGCTTCAGTAACCACTTAACACCAGGTGGGCTGTAAGCTCATCCACCCATCTAAGCAATAAAAAAATAATGGCTATCAGAGTCCAAGAGGCCCAAGTTTTAATTATACCTAACGTCTGCTGTTTTCGGCAGAATTCTTCTCCTCCTCCTCCTCCTCACATCGTGCTCCTCAGTGCTGAGGGTCGTGACCTTTACGGAGCGCTTTTATTTGCGCTATATTCCTCCATTGTTGTCCACCGCGCAGTGGATACCGAATTACGCAGCGAAAAACCAAGAAACCATTTTTACATTTACCAATATCTTTCCTTATCGGCTTCCATTGTTTTAATGTTTTATATTTCAGCGCTGGATCGACGTAGACACGAAACCAACCTGCGCCTATGTCCGAGCTAATTCGTCGTACGCAGATATAGTTCGATATCATTCTTTTAAGTTCGGAATGTGTTTCGGCACCCTCGGATACGTGCATTCAGGGGAAAAGTTCGTTTTTCATTTTTACGAATGGTACATCCCCGTGGAAATGATGAAAGGAATCGATTGGGATTTATACTTTTACGTTACCTAATCTTTTAATTGGCCGTTTATAAATCATTCATTATCCTGCCCTTCTCCCAGTTACCTGTTGTCGGCGCAACATGTTTTCTCCTTCCATACTCTTCTATCATATACCATTTCTTCGCTCACTCCACTCTTACCGATATCGTCTTTCACGCAATTCATCCATTTCTTCTTAGGTCTACCCCTTCCTCTATATCCTTTCCACATTCATAGTTAACATTTTCTTACCAACCTCTTAATCTTAATCCTTAATCTTTTAATTGGCCGTATATAAATAAAACGACTAAATAAAATTTACCAGGAACTTTTATGTCTTACTTTACATTTCGTCATGCGTGTATGCACTTTCGCACACTTACGTTAAATTCAGGTGTTTCGCCTAATTTAGGTTGTACCACAATTCGATGTAAAAAAAAATATTAAGCTACATGCTACGAGTATTTTAAACTATTCGGTTTTGTCAGATTTCAATCCTCCTTGCGGCAACGGTGGTGGTGGTACGTCAGGTATCGTGGGATCCTTCGATGAGTAATTTAAGACGTTAAGATCGCTTGGCTCAGGAGGGGGAGTTTGTACCGATTTTTCCGTACTTTGAATACTAGCTTCGGTGGCAGGGGCCTCGCTCGGCCCGTTATTAGGAATGAGCGGAACGTTTTGACCCAAAACATTGGTAAGAGGTCTGTACAAAGGGAAATTAGGAAAAGAATTTATCGAGAAAGAGTCGAAGGGGTCGTAGAATCTCAAACCGGGGAATGAATATGGGTATGGCCCGATTTGAGAAAAACCTCCGTATGCCGGGCTACCAAAGCCATCGAGTCGTCCTATAGGAAGTACTTGAGGTGGAAGACCAAATTCGTTCAAAGGAATAGGGGATTGAGTGCTTGGTAACGGCGGAAGTGATGGCGCTGCTGTCTTATCATCTTCGCTAGGAGCGGGACTGCTAGTTTCCGGAGATGGTGCTGGTGGTGTTTCGGTGGAAGAAGGAGCCTGTTCACTGACACTCTCAGGTGCTACTGTTGGGGTAGCTTCTGATGGTTGTGGGTCTCTGGTTTCAACAGGTGGAGCAAAACCCTGAAATTATTTTGATTTTATATTAATTTAAGAAACGAACCCATTCTGTGTTAATGTTAAATCAATCAATGTTCTGATAATCGCAATCAATAGTATTTTATTTGCGAACGCAGTCAGTTAATTCGTATAATAATAATAGTAAGCCCATTTTTTTTCCAAAAACAAAGAAAGAAAAAAAACACGTTATCAAATAAAAAATTACAAAATTAAATATAAACTTGTGTTATTGGAACCCCATTCGGGTACAGGCCTCCTCCAGCTTACTCCACTCTTCCCTATCCTTGGCTTTGTTTCTCCATTCTTTTCCAGTTCTTTTTCATTCCAATTCGTATAAAGACTTAAATAAATTGAGTGCAGTTTTATCACAGATCTGGTAGAATGCTCACGTTATTTGCTGGGAAGTCACCATAGAAGAGTGCGTCTTGGAACGGAAACGAAAATGCCTGGTGGAGAACTGGCTGATATACGGGGAATGCCTTGCTCGGCTCCAAGTTCTGATTTGACGTGATAAGGGCGTTGTACACTTTCGGAAACCTCCCGGGCGCAGGGTCCGCTAATACCCCGACCGCAAATATAGTCAGCAACTGAAATTAAAAAACGACAGTTATTAGTTTCAGAACGTAATTTATATCACTTTCTACGTGAGCTCTACGTGAGCTCTAGTTGTAGTGTTTTTAAGCAACGAAAAAATAACAGAGGTTACATACATTAGTATGCTATTTGTGCATATTTATAAATTTAAAGATCAGGATTGCTACAAATCAAATATACTACTCTGTCAAGAAAGTACCTGGAAAAGATCAATAATACACAGAATGTTAATGATTTGATTTGATTTGATATGAATACAGCTATGCAAGCAAATAATCCAATTAGCAAAGCATTTTTAAATCGCTGTTTCCGGAAATGAGTTCAGTTTTAGCTGCGAATTTTCCTACCGAATGAAAACTAATGCTACGAAGTGGCAATTTGAGTATAAGAAAAAGAAAAAAATCAGCTGGAGCCATATCTGGTGAACAAGTGGTTGCTCGAAGGTATTTGTTGAGTTTCTGCTCAAGAATTCGTTTACAATAATGGCCTTGTGCGAAGGTGCATTTTCGTGATCGAAAATCTAAGAATATTCTCTCCACAAATCTGGCCTATTTCATCGAATTTACTCTCTTAAACGTCGCATAACGGTCAAATGATATTATTTATTTACCATTTGACTTTCTGGCAAGAATTCCGAGTGAACAACACCATGATAGTCAAAGAAAACCGTCAACATGACTTTGGCTTTTGACCGAATTTAGCGTGGTTTTTTCGGTTTTGGTTCACTTGGAAGACACCACTTCGAAACTTGTTGAAAAACTTGCATGTCAAGCAAGTAAGCCCACGTCTCGTTATCGGCCGTTAATAATATTTTCATGGAGTTTGGAGTTTGGTTAGAACAATACCCCGGTCGGCGTATCCTAAAAATATCCTTGGGCCCGCGGTCTGCTCCCAACATCTGAGGATCGTTAAGTCCCACATACCCCGCGTGCCCTCTAGGCGCGAAGACCCCGTAGGAGGTTCGGCCCCCGGCCAGAAAAAGATAGGTTAACGGTACTGTATAACGGTAACCACTCACCATCAGGTGGGTCGTGTGCTCGTCGGCGTAGAAGGTCAATAAAAAAAATTGACTCGTTCTAGCTTGTCCTCAGCGACTCATAAGCGATTGAGTTTTTGGAGAAAACCGAGCGGCAACATTTTTCAAACACAAGTGGTTATTAATACGCTTTTATTATTAGCTTCAGACGTATGTATGTATGTTTGTAACGGAATCTTTGAACATTATTTTGATCTCCTTTAAACGTCGGATTAACTCGAAATTTGGTATACTCATTAAGGACCGACGACAATTCAATATTAAAAAAAATTAGAAAAAATTGAAATTCAACTAAAATATGAAAAATAAATAATAGTTTAAAAAAAACGAACAAAATACGCTTTTATAGAAAATCCAACTGAATAATTGAAAATAAATTTTAATAAATTTGAATTAAAAGTAGTGTAAGAAAAAAATGACTTTATTGTAAAAAAAGCGTGGGGTGCGGTATCAGTATTTATAAATATGTTATGAACAGATATCAGTAGAAGGGTTGTTTTGATAATATCCTGAAAAGCACTTAAGCTTCTGTAAGCATTTTCAGTGACTCCGAACACGAAATCTCATTGGCGATGCAAAATTTCGATATTTTTATCCATTATGAAATTCGGATTATACACTAGGTGTGATATTTAATGTAAATAACAGAAGCAATTCAAACTCTCCACCAAAAAGGAAAACAGTTGTGCCAACAACAAGAAAAAAGAAACAAAATATTGAGATTGAAACCATAAACAAATCATCCATTCTCGATACTTTAGGTTATGAATGTATGTAAAGAGTTAAAATATTATTCCAGTTTCGACTGTTTCTTTGAAATTATAAAGGCTTAGGTTCAAAGACAGTTTGACTTGTTTGTTTTTTGACTCAGGGTTTTGTTGCGACACAGGGAAAACTAAACTATAAGCTTACTTACAAAGACTATTAATTAAGGTTATATAGCTACATACAATTGTTAATGAGTGCCCTTGATTTGAATCGCTTGAGTAATACACAATTAATTGAAGTTTTAATTACTATTTATATTATCCTAATTGAATACTGAATGTAAAATATGTAATATGTACTGAATGTAAAAAATGTAATGAATCTAAATAAGTGCTTTGGGTTAACATCATATTCTCATTATTTTATTTCAATCTGGAATGTACAGTATGAAGTGTACATAGAATTAACGTAACGAAATTTTATTTGATTTCTTCTGTAAATTGCTACAGATATGTCAAAGATATCAATCACATTACGCCATTAATAGATTCCAAACAAATAGCTAATCCTTGGCTTTTTCTGTAAAGTAGCTCAACGAAAACACATCCCAGTCTATTTAAAGTCGAAATTACAATTTTAAGTCCCTACAAGTTCATTCGGCGTCAATATTTACTTTGGTTTCTTATTTTTCCTCTTTTATTGTTATTATAAATTAAGTCTATAGTTTTACTGAATAATTTCATTTTAGACTTTTAGTATTTGTAAATATAAATTTTAGTGTAACTATTTATAATAATCAAATAGAGATCGTTGAACTAAAAACAGATGAAGTAAAAGATAGCAACAAAAGAAGAAACAGCAATGGATATCTGGAGATATAACCAAAGAAGGCTTGACGTCAGGTAGCCTGGCCGGACGTATAACTTATGTCAAATCCTAAACAGCATGTTAAGAATACAGGTTGCGCCGCCAACCCACATAATCTGGGATAAGGGCACGAAGAAGAAGAAGAAATATATAAATCTAAAATTTTCATAAAATAAGCTGTTGTGAAGTAGTATTAAACATACGATCCCACAGACACAGCCCACTGAGTTTCTCGCCGGATCTTCTCAGTAGTGGGTCACGTTTCCGATCCGGTGGTAGATTCTGCGAAGCACTGCTCTTGTTAGGGTCAGTGTTAGCAACACTCCGGTTTGAGCCCCGTGAGCTCACTTACACGTTAGGGCGAAGCTGAAATAGCCTCACAAGGCTATCAGCAGAGCTAGGAAAAAAAGATACTAGAACACAAGTTGTTAGAGAGCTCAAGATGTATATGGCATTGTTTATTTATTTATTTTTTATTGCCCTTGTAGGCAGACGAGCATACGGCCCACCTGATGGTGAGTGGTTACCGTCGCCCATGGACTTTATCAATGCCAGGGGCAGAGCCAAGCCGCTGTCTACCGGTAAAGCCGCTGCCTACCGCTTCAAGCCGCTGCCTACCGCTAAATAAGATATATAAAGATTAGTGTTAGTTCTCCAGATAAATGAAAATAAAATACATTTTTTAAGTATCTGTTTCATTGATTTGTGCCATAAAACTGTTGAGACCATGAGGGACGTACGCTTGTCAATCTATCAATTAAATTAAATCAATAAAAAATGGTAAACCTATTTAAACTTCTATTATACAGTAACCCGTGGAACATGAGCGTATACTTTTTTCACTACTCAAACTAGTTTTTTGAATTGCATTAAATAACGCAATTAGTGTTTACCTTGAACAGTATTCATTACTTATTCATTTTAATACACATTTCCTTAAGCAAAGTATTTGTCATTACGTATTATAGATAATATGTATTTATTGATTTGCTTTACATGTAGAAATACATCAATGCCGGAAGCGTAAAGTACATGTAATAGATGTTTTTTTTTCTTTTTTTAAATTTGGTAACAACCTCTAGCTAGTTTTGCCAATTAAATTTATGACTCGAACGATATGTTTTGCAGATAAAAAAAATCTATTTTTATCAAATGAGCATTAAATAGATACATTACGTTCATTGTTCCCAGGTTTGAAATATTAGTTTCATTATATCTGTTGTACTTTATAATCGTTTAATCAACTGAATCCCTTTTATCGTAGACAAAGGCCAAAGTTAAATTAACTGCCAGTCTTTAAGGTATTGTCATTTCTTTCTGTGTACAAAGAAACGAAAATATCAATTTTATTATCTTATAGATTTTCTATACTAATATTATAAAGAGGAAAGATTGGTTTTGTTTGTTTGTATTGAACAGGCTCCAAAACTACTGAACCGATTTGAAAAATTCTTCCACTGTTTGAAAGCTACAGTATTCCCGAGTGACATGGCTTATAATCTTTTTTGAAAAAATTAGGGATTTTTACTAAATTTCTAATAATGTAACCCAAGGTGTAAAAAAATTTCCTAAAATATTCTTACATTACGTGCCCTGCGAAAACACTGAGCGAAAACTATTGATGATAGAATAAAATAATGTACTACGTCTTTGTAGAGTACATTATTATTTACAAAAAGTCACGACAGCATATGTCTAACCATTATAGTTATGCCGCAATAAGTGTTCTTTTATTAAAAAAAATAAAACAACGTCAAATATCGTTGAAATTTTTGTTCAAGACCCGAGCGGAGCCGGAGCGGGCCGCTAGTTTATAGATAAATAGATAAGAAAACAAGCTCTTAGTCCACTTGATATGAAATGGTTACCGATTGAGATGTGATGTCAATGTCTCATTTAAATTGTATATTTTAATTATATGACTGTTTCACGGCAGATTTCCGCTAATTTGAGCAGAATGGTTGTACATTTCAATACACTATACCACCAGTAAATACGGATTATTACTCGCAGTATGCTGGTATAATACTCTGAGAACGCCGCTGCCTATTCTTCGGATAACAGAAAGCTCAAGTTAAGACGGTAATTAGTAAAATATCCAAAAAACGAAAAATAAGACCTCATTCGTCAGCGTCACGAAAATTGTAAAGTATTCAAAACGTAAGAAATAATAAATTAAATACTTAAACTCAAGATTAAACTGTTAAATTAATATTATTTTTATCGATTCGCGACGAAGAAAAATAAGTTGTTATTACGTAAACAAAGAAATTGCTAGATATTTTGGAATTTGGTCATTAATTTTCATTGTACGTTTGCAGTGATATTATTGTTAAAGAAAGAGGTTTTCATTGCCACCGTATGAAGAAGAAGAACATTACAACATTATTAAACATACGTTTCAAATTAATAAAATACATTTTTTTTCATTTCAATAAACAAAGATAAAGCAATGGTACATTTAATAGTAGTATTATTTCATTCGGCAACATTCGAATCACGTTGTATAATATGGAATATTTTAAGCCGATATTTTAAATTATCATTAAGCTATCCAACAATCTTTCTTACGAATGTAAAGCTGAAACACAAAGGTTATTATATACCTCAAATAGATACTCAAATGTTCAAAGCTTAATAGAATCCGAAAGGTCCTTGACACCACAAATTTGTCATGGAACAATCTGTTCGATTAGGTCTATTTATCAACTCGGATAAAACGTACCGTGAGAAATTTTACTTTGTGAACAACGACCTATGAATAATGATAAATATTCTGGATAATTCAATTCCTATGAAGATTCAAAGCGATGTTTTCTAGATATGATATTTAAGCAAAGAATCTCATTTAAAGATTTTGATGCAACTTAAGTCACTTTCAGATTATTAAATTAGTCAAGTAAGGTTGACAAGAGTTTATATCGCCAATGGAGTTCAGAGAGTAAGGATTGAGCTTTAGGCAGCGCACACTAATAAGACTTATATCTATTTATAGTCCGATATAAATCTAAAGCAGCCTTGTGCGTGAGGCCATTAAATCCACACACCTGCAACTAAAAGCACATTGGCCTAATTGCATTCAGTATGTTTTCAAGTACTACAGATATTATTTAACGAATTGCTTATAGGTTTTGTTTATTGCGAAGGTGGTCCAATTATTTACCCACCTGATATTTAATGAGTATAGGAATCAAGATTTACCGCCACATGAATACCGTGACCCACAATGAGACATTCATATGTTAGATTGAAATATTCGTTGTACCTAAGACCATCAAATAGTCCGTTCGCTACCATTCTGAAATTCCGAAAAATTCATTATTCATTAGTAATATATACTGGTTGCTCAATATACTCGGCATTATTTTTTGAAAGACTTACTTGAAGTAGATGTAATATATATTCTTGATTTCTTAAGTGACCCTTTGCGAGAAAGAAATTAATCTTAAGCTGTTTA
Organism: Bombyx mandarina; assembly: GCF_030267445.1. Taxonomy (NCBI): domain Eukaryota; kingdom Metazoa; phylum Arthropoda; class Insecta; order Lepidoptera; family Bombycidae; genus Bombyx; species Bombyx mandarina. Next base: position 11,910,017 of record NC_143212.1, on the reverse strand, counting down.
TATACCAGTTATGGTTTTCGACTATGTCTAAGCAATACAACTATCTACTGGTGGTAGGACCTCCTGTGAGTCCGCACGGGTAGGTACAACCACCCCGCCTATTTCTGCCGTGAAGCAGTAATGCGTTTCGGTTTGAAGGGTGTGGTAGCCGTTGTAACTATACTGAGACCTTAGAACTTATATCTCAAGGTTGGTGGCGCATTTACATTGTAGATGTCTATGGGCTCCAGTAACCCCTTAACACCAGGTGGGCTGTGAGATCATCCACCCATCTAAGCAATAAAAAAAAAATTACAATCCATATGGAAGTTGCCAACGAGACATTTTTTGGTTACTGAATTATTTCTAAAAATTGCATTCCCTTGGTTAGGACATGTCTTAGCATTTGTGGTAAGTCCTGCTCAAATAATGTAGGTACATGAAGTATGTGTCATGTCCACACCCGTTCACTAACATGTCTTGTTTCGAATGTATTTGCACATGTATTTCGAAACGTTTCTACAAAGGAACATGGGCGTGCCTAATATACACACATTTAGGTAATTACCTCTGCACTTAAAAGGTACTTTAAGTTATTAGAGCCAAAAAAGGCGGTTTAAAAATTGTCGTTTGTTCAGGACTCACATGTTTGAATTTAAAATACATTAAATGTATTAATTTAAAAAAAATAATTAACTATTCTTCTCTTAAGCGTTTCCCTAAATGTCTACTTCTTCTCAGTCGGAATTTTTTAACAAGAGTTAGTCATGACGATCAGTTGCATATCGTACTCTATTCATATCGCGCTGCTGCCACCCTATAAAAGTCTCCTCTTCCAATTAAAGTAAACAAGAGGTCCCGCAGTAGTCGAAATTCGACTATAATTAATTGGAATTGTAAGTTTGTACACTATTATGATTGTATTTTATACTTCTATAATCACAAATTTCGCCAAGGCTACACTATAAAAAATATTAACAAAGACAAAAAATATTTAATCTATTCTCAATTTGACAACAGACGTCAAGAACAAAAGTTTGACAATAAATAGTATGCATGCGTGTGTGCGTCAAATACATGGTATGTAGTGTGTGTAATGTTTTCTTTATTGATTTTATGTATCTTTTATGCATTATTTAAAAAAATATATTGCATTGTGCACTTCTTCTCTATATTATTTATAAGTGTGGAAAATTTCATACTCCTCCGTCCGCGCAATTTTCGTAAAAAGGGATACAAAGTTTTTGCTTCACGTATTAATATATAGATGACCAAGCACCTAAAGGTATTGATAACGTATTATGGTTAAATATTCTGTCTTTACAGTTTTCGGGAAAAACAAAACCATGACACTATCTCTGCATTCTACGATAAGAACGTTTTGTAAATAATATATTATCTATATGATAGCGTGAACATAGGTAGAACAAACATATTATATTCTCTTAATAATAACATAGTCACGAAACGTTCTGAATCAATCTGCATATTATATCATGTTTTGAAATTCTAATATATTGTGCGTCATTTATGACTATTATTATCTATTTATTTATAGACAGCAAATTGTCAATTATCGATGATAACATTCGATCTTATCAATAAGTCTTTCCATGAGGGCCTTAGTATGCGTTAGAGATTTGTTAAAACAGAAGAAGATATTTATGAAAATTCGTTTTTAATTTAGAATTATTGCATTTTACTAACTACTATAATACGCGACTTACTATACACGCGACATCCCACATCACGTTACCTACTACAACACGTGACCTACTATAACACGTGACCTACCACAACACGCGACCTGCTATTATACGGGACTTACTATTACACGCGACCTACTACAGCACGCGACCTACTATAGCACGAGACCTCCCACAACACGCTACCTAATACAACACGGGACCACCCACAACACGTGACCAATAACATTTGGCCTGTAACCTAGTCTTATTATACCTAGTCTTGCCATAAATACTGAGACAAAGGAAAAAAAAATCTATTGCAAATAATATTTATTACTTTTACAGGGTGTTAGTTTAATACATAAATATAAAATAATTTAAAGTATAATAAGCTTATTCGAAGTGGTCTCCATTGGCTGCAATACAGTCCTTTAAACGTTGAGGCCAGTTATCAATAGAAGCACGCACTCTTTCCATGGGAAAAATTTTCACTGCCAATCGTACGGATTGTTTTAGGGACTCCAAATTATCATGGCGTTTAGAGCAAGCCGTACTCTCTAAAACTGACCATAAATCATAATCCAGCGGATTAAGATCGGGGCTAGACGACGGCCAGTCTTCAGCTCTGATGAAGTCCGAAACGTTCGTTTCCAACCAAGACTGCGTAGACCGAGCTTTATGACCTGGCGCCGAGTCTTGCTGGAAGGACCATTCTTGATTATTGAACATGGTATTGTTAAGGGCTTCACTACCTTCTCAAGAATGGTATCTTGATACACTTGTGCCGATGTTTTGATACCTTTTCACAAAAGTATGGCTCAGTCACTCCATCATAGCTAATACCCCACCAAACCATCACTGAAGTCGGATAGTGCCCACGTTGCACTCTGTCGACTAATTGGGAAGTTTCCTTAGAGCTTTGAGCATAAATACGGTCATTTTATTTGTTAAAATTTCTCATCCGTAACAAAATTTTCTATGACCTCCTTTGCGTACCGCTTCAGTAGTTGTTTCGATTTTACTACCCTATTCTATTTTAAATTATCAGTTAAGAAATGACCAGTACGTCTCTTATAGGCTGCAAGTCCTAATCATCTTTTAAAATACGCGACATGGTTCTAGGTGCTATCTTCATCTCCCGAGATAAAATCTGTTGCTTTCGGACAGGATTTCTTCGAATTCTTTCCCTTACTGCTTTGACCATCTTTTTCGTACGAACACTACGTGGACGGCCAGATCTTTTTCTGTCACAAACAGAGAAGGTCTCATTGCACCTATCAATAGCCCGGTACAGAAACATTTTACTAATACCAAGCGTATGGAGAGTTTTAAAAATTGCATTTAAAAATGACAGATTCCAATTCAAATTTAATATTTTGTTTATTTTTAATTGTAACAGTATTTATGGCCAACTAAGTATTCTGCTTTAATTTATTCATTTTCTAATTTAATTATACCTTCATATTTATCTGGTTGAAGACAGTCCGCCAGTAAGTTAAGATCCTTAGCTGTGGAAACTTCCTAGTGTATTAACTCGAGAGAAGTACAAGTACAGACTTAATTGGGCAGTAAATAGTATAAGGTTCGATGTCGTGTCCGGTTTTGATCCGGAAATGGCACAATGCCGGCGCCGCCTTGACCAAAGCCAACAAGGTCTAAGAAATGGAACGCGTTAAAAAAATTATGAGGCGGTATTTGATTGTGCCATACAATTTAACCGGTAGCTGATTTTTGAGCGTCGATCTTTATCGATAGCAGTTAGAAGCTTCCCATAAAATAGTCACTTTATTAGTAAAACCACATGAATCAAAAAAAATAAAAAAATTATGTATCAGGACAATCGGCAAGAAACAAATCCATAGTCGAATACCACCCTATTTTATAATTATTATTAAAACATTAACAAACATATAAGACAACGTATTTACTCTCTCATATATATCTCTCATATATTTGTACCTTTATACACAATGTCGATTGCAAAAGCCTTACCGGGCGGCAATTTCTTCGAAATGTCGCTTTGTTATTCATTACATTGTTTGTCGTGTCTTCAGCAATACATTGTGAGTATGTTCTGCGTACTAATGTCAGCATCAATGGTTATTGTAAAAACGAGTTCATTTTTTTTTGTAAGACTCTTACAATATAGTGATCTAAATATTTGCAGAGATACCTTTTTGTAGTTTAAGGATGTATTGTGTACATTCTCATAGTTAACAACACTTAACCTAGTTCGATATCTTATATGAATGGTCTTTGTAAAACAATCCTCGATAAGGTTCTAAGGGCAATTCATTCTTCTTCTCAATCGTTCTCTCATAGTTGAAATACGTGACTCTTCTGTAATTTTCTCACTGTTTCTCTCATCCTATCCATCTGTTGTAACTGTACAAAGATAGGAAATTATAAAGGAAATTATAAATTGCACGAAGGTTCCAACTGGAATTTCCGCCTAATTTAATTTTAAATTATGTACGTAAGTGAATTAGCCTGTTCATTGCTCATTACTTTGGTTAATAAACGATTGTATCAAGTGTTAGAATTTGCGAATATTGAGCATTGTGTGTTTTAGAAGTTTATGTCATTGTTAATCTATTTAAAATTAATTAATAAAAAACTTGGACGGCGAAAATCGAGGAACGTCTAAGAATTGTTGTTATTAAAACAAGCAACAATACGAATGAAGAATATATCGATAATTTAATTACGCGGAATTTGTGGCCAATTCTAAGGAGAACACAAGAAAGGGAAAAACTAGTAACAAATTATAATATAATTTGTAAATTATATTATAAGCGATTACGATTTAGAAGTCATAAAATGAACAAAGCTCTATTTAAATAAAGAAATGAGCAATATGTTATAAGGAATATATTAAGAAGGAAAGAGAATAATGGTGAATTCACTACGAGGTCTTACATCGTTTTGCATTCTCGTATCAAGGCTATAGAGGTCAATAAACTTTCGTTTGTGCATCAGCTTGCGCACGGATCATCTCAATAAGTTCGTTATTTCCTTATTTACTATTATAAGACATTGCGAAAATTCTATAACTTTAACGAGTAGACTATGGCTTAATTTTCTTTATTTTATTTAAGACTAATTTTAGGAGTAGAAAGGAGTTTATTTCTCTATTAAGCCTAGGTAATTGGCCTTTAATTAAAATTTCACGGGTTACAATATTATTGTTTTTCATTCAAGCTGTTCATTAATAAGTGTTTGTTGTAGTTGTAAATTGAGCGTATGTAGTTGAAATAAATGTCACAATACCCTCATCAAAACACAAACAGGCACATGACTCAATAAGAAGACACCCGGAATCTTACGTAAAAGTTGAACCGAACGGATTCGGTCATTTAAATGCGATAGCTTACAAATGCCCGTTCAGATTCTGACCAGTTTAGTGCAGTACAGACTATCTAGCACAGTCTTTCATTCACTATATATTTAATATCTGATAAACTCAACTAATTACCCCATTAACAAATGGAGCAAGCAAGTCACCCTCTGGCAACCAAGAGATGGCAAACGAAGTAGGGGTCGTCAAGTCAGGAGATTGGAAGATGACTTGAAACAGACAGCGGGATCATTCTGGCTGAGAGTAGCAAGGGACAGGACCCATTGAAAGGAATTGGAGGAGGCCTATGCCAAAAGGCACACCGAACTTAGGGACCTCTTGTAACCCTATGTTTAGGAATAAAAAGGCTATTATTATTATTATTATACTCAACTATGTAATACGTTTCTACTATAAAAAAAGCTGAGATATTTTTTTAAAAGCATAGCCTAAAAATAATCTAAGGCCTTAAGGGAAGGGAAGGGATACAGCGCATCAATTGATTGAAGTAGTTGCCGTTGCTAGAGGAGGCCAGCAATACAAAGCTTTGAAATTCAACTTATTTCTGTAATAATCGGTAATAGTTCTGTAATAGTTGCTTGTGATTCCGCCAATTTTGTAAACCTAATATCACTGCTTCCCCTTATATCAACTATTCTCTTTGTTTCAAACTAAGCAGATAGCCTTAAGAGATAAGAAAATTAGAATGCTTAAACACAATTAATTGTACTAATATAATTTTGTAAATATGAATTTGCATAATTCCGTTTTTAATAGTACATTGCATACCGACTGCGTATTCAAAAAGTACTTCCGTGCTGGAATTAATAATTTTGTAAGTGATACCATGTTACCTTATTTATTCGTAGCATGTTACCGTTACCATGTTACCATGCCATTACCAAAACTAGCCTTATGTTAGTTTTGTTTTGGGCATATTAAATTCTATGTGCACTGGACTTTGTTTAGATTATGCACAGATGGTAATTAATTCATGATATTGTTACTCATCTAGTGAAATTATGAACTATAGAATGATACGACATTATACTTGAAAATTTTACACAGAAAGTATAAAGAATAATTTCACAAATGTTTTCTAACGACATTTTCGATGATACACACATTGTTGTCAATAAAACAATAATGCTTTGGAATTGTGACAAAATAAATTATTGTTTAGTTCAATTTAGTGATACTCGAATTCAACCTACAACTTATGTAGTTAAGGATCTTTAATGTATATATTTCATGCAATAAGAAAATACCCGGAATTTGAGGTTGATAAATAAATTTTACAAATTTCGCTTCGACTTCGCCCGCATGGCCAAGAAAAAGCATTAGTGTCAGTTTTCCATCTGAATGAGATGTTTTTTTCAGAAGAAATGATAGCCAATGACACTCTTCTGATACCACTTTAAAAAACATGTCAATCCGTGGCTTCATTGCAACGTGAAAAAAGGACAAACAAACATACAAACAGACACTCTTTAACATTTATAATATTGAAAAAAGTATGTACATATTACCTAGTATCTGGTAAACGGTTACTGAATACCAACGTGGATATGCGTTACATACTTTGCAAAACAAAAACATTCTTAACGTCGACTTTACAAATACATATTATATTTTTGTAGCCAGTATTATAATGTGTGCCACTTATGTTATAGGTGTGTCTCGCATGTTCGAGACTAGAAATATTGCACTGAGTATTCAGTTTGAAGATACATATTATAATATACGAACCTTTTTTGAAAACGAATTCACCGAAAAACCTATTGTAACGAATAAGTTCGATTTTTTTCTAGTCCGTCTTCCAAGGTAAAGCCAAAATCGTAGTCTAGTTTGGGAATCCGCTTAAGCCGCTTTCAGACTACGCTATAATATAATAGCTCATAGCACAACAATATCGCACACACCATACATTGTCATACACAACGGCCGTCTGGTGTAGTGGTAAGTGACATGGTCACTACACAAGGGGTCGCGGGTTCGAATCCCGCCAAGGGAAGATATTTGTATGATAAATATAAATGTCTTTTCCAGGGTTATGGATGTATATTAAATATGTGTATAATAAAAATCTTATATTTATTTCCGTTCTCTGGTACTTGTAACACAAGTTCTTTACGAACTTATCACGGGACCAGTTAACGTGGCGTGACTGTTAGTAAAATTTATTTATTTATTTATTATTTATTTATTTATTTATTGTTATATACACGTTCACGCTGTACTGTACTATATAATTATAATTGGCTAAGTATACGCTGCTATACTATATGGCACTATAGTATAGCGTAGTCTGAAAGCAGCTTTAATGTAGGACGTTTACTTTATATTTTATGCGTTTAGTAAATGAATGCTGCTTTCCGTTTACGTTGAAGCGACAGTTGCGACACCGAAAGCGTTCATCTTATATACCTTTTACATATTATTATGTATAACATATGTTCGATTGTTTGTATTACATTTACAATTTTGTAAATCGCTTTGGTTAGCTCAATCAGCCAGCTTAATGTAAACTTAAAAACGTCTCATCTTGAGAATGTTGTTATTTGTAATAGATGAGCCTATTTCCTAACATAACATTTAAATGTTGAAGACAACATATTTTTAAGGATACTATAGTTGTTCGACTGCATTAAATAAATTATTTCCTTGGAATTTACCGCCGTTGTAATTACTTATTGGGTGGTAATACATTGTCCTTACTTGCGAAGTCTGTCGGTACCTACTAAGAGTAAGAGCGAGTAATATGTGAGTCAGCTTATGAAAGCAATTCTTGCGAGACGAATAAATTTTAGAGTTCGAAAAACTATGGAATACGAATAATTTATAACGCAACGAGACAAAAACAGTATTGTCTAGCAAACAATACAATTGAAGGTATAATGATTTGATTGGCGTATAACGAGAGGAAATGACTTAAGTACAGTAAAGAGTGGATTTTTTGGAGAATTTAGTCTACTATGAATACATACAATGTGTGTCTTGATTAAAAACTAAAGAACACGGGTAAATTTGTTACGGGTTAATGATGCTCCAGGAATTCGAAGTTAAAACTATTTACCGTTATGAATACTGAAAAACATAACTATATCTCAAGTGAAAAATACGTTAGCTAGCACAATATCCTCATCCACACCGTGGGTTACGGACATGAAGGCTTTAGTTCAAGCCACAGATACAAAAAAAAAGTATTTTGCATATATTTTTTTGCATTATTTAATGGCTACCACGATCTTGTACATGAATCCCGGTAGAAAGATTATGCTTGCAACAGAGCCGAAATATCGGGAGCCCATTAAATGGGAAATTCTGAGAAAAACCCGTTAAATCATAGTCTATGTCTGTAGATAGCCGCGAAAGTTTAAAACAATTCGAATATAGTTTAAATCTAAATATATTAACCTGAACAATTCCAATGAAATGAACAACAAAAACGAGTTGATTTGACATCTGTATCCGTTACGAATGTATCTAACAATGGCCAGTTTCTGCACAGTATTCAGTGCTATTCGACGGAAATGAATGAATGTTGATCAACTTCGTATAAAACACATATAATGAGAAGATATGAGCACGTTGTTGTTCATTATTGGCAGTAGCATAATAGTCACAAATTTACAAATCAATCATTTGTCAAACACCAAGTGGATAATAACATCGGATCCCATTGAAACGAAAAACGCTAAATTGTGACTGTAGCAAAGTTGCGACCATTCAAAGTTGTAATTCATTCGTACAAGACGACGAACGCGTATGTCAAAAAAAAACATTTACAAAGTTTATTTAATACTCACGCGCACTGAGAGGTTCACCATGTTCACGCTACGGCGAGTGGTGGTAGAATGGTGACCAGGTGGTTGCGGCTGCGGACCTCGGTTGCCACCACCGAAGCTACGCTTACCTAGATACGACTGTGAAAGTACAATAATCGGAAGCGAATGAGATAATATCAGTTTTTAAATATGTATCATTATGATTTTAATTGAGATTGCTATCTGTTTGACCCTCAGAAATTATTTGCATTTCGTACTATATTTGTCTGGCGTGTCCTTAATTATCTTTTTTTTATGGTAATAGTATTATGGCCAACAAAACTGTAACAATTAACAAACTTTTTTTTTACAGGATAATAATCCTAGATTTACCAATCATATTTTATAGGATTCTTTGATTTTTTTTACATCCGACTTTTCGAACTCCTTACAGTCTTCGTGGTCACAGACGACCAACTATTACTAATTTTATTATTATTAGTATTTAATAAACATATTCTGTGGATCACATGTGACCGAAATACATAACATGTCAATAAACTCATCTGTAAATGTCGCAAGGGCTCTCACACTAAACCGTCTATGTCGACAGCAAAGATAAATTATGACGTTATAACATCTCTATAATGTCTGTGTTGCGTATTTTAACGAAACAAGATGACCGTGACCGATTTAACTATGAACTCCACGGGTAGTTGGGCTGTTGATAAAGCGTGTATTTCGACTAGCAGTTTTAACGAGACCACTGATCTAGTTTGTTTAACTTTTTTCAATTATTCTTAAAATTAATTAATCTTGAATAAATAATTTAAACAACTTGTTTGTTATCATATAACCGCTAAAATGTATCATTGATTGTATTTCCAGAACGATCGAAACTCATTGGTATTATATAGGTATATGCAGGAAGTATTGTTTTAATTAAATCCTAGTTAACAGAATAAAAAGTAGTTATTAAGTATTTTCTAAGTTTTTCACGAGTAGTAGGTAGTGATTAAAACATTTTTATGTCGATCAATTCATTTTACTATCCTTCACTTGAAACGAATTGAATTAATAAGTGTATAATAAGTAAATGATACTCTACATTTTTTTTTTTTTTTTTTTTTTTTTTTTTTTTTTTTTTTTTTTTTTTTTTTTTTTTTTTTTTTCAATTATTTAAAGTAGGTAAATCGATTGATATTAATCATCTATAAATACGATTATTGATAAAATAATAAGACTGGCGTGTATGGAGCGAAGGATTAACGGAAGTACGCTTTCGATTCCAGTTTCTATAAGTCTTAACCGTCGTCCTTGATGGCGAATGCAACTGCGCTGTGCTTTGTCCCACTGAGCTGATAAGCTTCTTGCTTTTCGGTGTAATTGACCTCAATTATGTCACTCATGACACGAAGTTGTCAATCGATTTTTTTATTGAGACTATTATCCTGTTTAAGTCAAGGGTAATAAAAAAACATCGTCTAATTGAACAATATCTATTTTTTATCGATGAAATCAATCATGGCTCGACGAAATATAATAGTGAAGAAGTAAACTTATTTTCCTATCACTAATGTAATTTTCCGATGCGTTTGATTTGTTTTTATTTTATAAGTAATCGATCTTACCGTACCATTTTATTTTAGTAGTATACTATTGACGTTTTCATAACTGTACAAAACGTCAACTTGGAAATTTCTATTTCCGACAGGATTACCTGAAGGAGAAGCCTTTGTCGATTCATCGATTTGTCTTCGTACGATTTGCCTAGTTACTTATCAATCAATGCTTTTCTATTTAAAAGTTTTTTTGACAACTATTATGACTTTTTGGTGTGAAGTTGTTAACGTTTTATTTTTATACATTTTCTTTTTTTTTCACCGTAAACGTGTAAAAATGGCGGCGCTTAGCAACTGTCAAATTAAAAAAAAAGTAATTCGTTGGACGCAGCATCTTAGGTTCTTCTGAAATGTAAATTGAAGTCTCAGTTAATTCACACTTCTTCTTCATTGTTTTGAATTCTCTCTGAGGAGTGGAACTTCAAACTGTGGAAAGTTTTTTTTTTAATTGCAACTTTTTTGGCGGGCTTTCGCTGGACTGAGGTATTTTTGGAAATAACAAACTTAATATGTTTTGACGCTCATTATGTAATATGCATTTATGTCATGATGACATTTAGGTTGATAAAAATTTGAATTTGAATTTGAGCGCATTATTACGTTACCTTAAAACTGTTGATTTCAAAACTGCATGTGTGATGTAACATAATCTGAATAAGGGCTTTCACTAATTTGTAAAAGGGCAAAATAGTTGCGTCAGTGATTCTATAAACAATTTCAAATTAAGCACATTAAATAATTTAATTACTTTTCAGATAATAATTATATTAGTTTAGAAACATAATGGAATAAACTATGAAACAAAAACTAACTACAAGATGAGATTAAGAAGATTTCACTTTATTGATAGAAATACATTTTCGCTGTGAGCTATGAACTAAGCATAATGGATAATATTCGAAAGGCCATATTCATATTTTTTGATGAGCTGCGATTATCGGTAATAAATCTGCATGAAAATAAATACTCAGAACCGTCATCTTGAGACATGAGCTATAAGTCTCAGTTCTGTACGAAACGGCTACCCTATCCTTCAAACCAGAACATATTACTGTATCGCCGCAGAAATAACCGGAGTGGTGGAACCTACCTTTGTGGTGATAAGGCAAATTATAATTTGTGCGCTTTATTCTTATCTGCGCAAAATTTGTGGAGCTGAGATATGGTACTTTTGCCATGCCTATCTTGCTCATCTATATATGTAAATAAAATTGGGGTGTCTGTTTGTAATATTGAAATAGCCACTTTTTACTACATGCAGATGAATATATATACGGTATATATATCCAATATTACCAAAATAACATTTATTACAATTTTTGGCTGTCTGTTTGTTCCGGCTAATCTCTGGAACGGCTTGACCGATTTTGACGAGACTTTCACTGATAGGTAGCTGATGATATTAGGAGTAACTTAGGTTACTTTTTTAGACTAGCTTCGCCTCACGGCGTCACCCGCGGTACGACAATAGCCGCGGGTAGCATCGAGGGACTCAGCTATCAATAATAAAATTTAATGTTTCAGAGGCGAAGCGAGGGAGGGTCGCTAGTCTATACTAATATTATAAAGAGGAAAGATTTGTTTGTTTGTTTGTTTCGAATAGGCTCCGAAACTACTGGACCAATTTGAAAAATTCTTTTGCCATTAGAAGCCGACATTGTCCCTGATGAACATAGGCAATTTTTTTTTATTTTTTTTTATTATTTTTTTTGGTTTCATGTGTGTTTTAATGTTTCCGAAGCGAAGCGAGGGCGGGTCGCTAGTTGTTAATAAACGTAATATTAAAAAGTTTTTTGAGTGAGTGAGTGATGACGGCTGATAAAAGAGAATAGGTTAGAAAAATTCCGTGTGAAAACCCCACCCAGTGGTATAAGGTGGAGAAAAAAAAATAAAATAAAAAGAATATTAATGTAATGTTGTACTTTGGGAAGTGTTAAAGGAAAACGGCTTCTTGCGTGTATTCCCTGTTTAATAATCATCTTAATCCTAGTTTACAATTATGAAGAAGCCTATGTTTCTGGGTGGTCCGCCTTATTAGGGGGACATACGAGATTACACCTATTAATTATGTTATATACTAAACGCTATGCTAATACTATGCTATGCTATGCTATAATATATAAGTATACACACTTCATTAAAAAGTTTTGTGATATTAATGATTTGTGTTTACCTCCGCTATTTCACATATCCATAAGTGACGGTAACCACTCACAGTCAGAATCGTCTGCGTCGAAAGCGACAAAAACAAAAGAGACACGTTGACACTTAACGTGATGTAAGTAGCTTAAGGTCAAACCTTACTTTTGCGAAAATAGGTATTCAGATCATATTCTTAGTTTTATTAAATCGGAGTCTCGACCCATATTTTTTTTATTATCTATATTCCAAATAAGCAGAGCAGAGCACAATTAAGTAAGTACCATTTTAACTTTTGTTTTGTCAGCCGATTTTTTTTTTAATTTTGTTTTTTTTTTAATTGTTAATAACGAACTTTGGTTTTCATTGTCCTAAATTGTATGGAAATAATCAAATTTCAAAAACAAAAAGAAAATGAAATGAAAATAATACACAAAATAAATCTAAATATTAAGGTGATCATGGTTGAATTTTGATCGTTGGACAAGCATTCACTTAAATAATATTTTTGAAACGGTCACTTTACCTAAAATTATTTCAAGATTATTCTTTACTACGACGTTGCTAGCGCCATCTATCAAGGCTTTGTAGAACTACTTCAAATTCGAGTAAGAAGTCTGTAGTCACTTAGCATTTTGACTACGAGATTCAGAATAATTTACACAGATGGCAGGAAATTCAAAACATAACTATTGTGCAATGATTCAGACTGCAATATATTTATTTCATTTACAAGTTAATTTCAATTTTAAAAACATAATAAAAATAATACATAGCACTATGAATAATCCACCTAAGAGTATTTGAATTAATATCTAATAAAAAACAACAAAATCCATGGTTTAATTTTCTAGTCTTGTTTTGTTTTCTTGTGAGCCGGCCAAAATACCATACCATAGTAAGTCTTTATTGAATAAAACAATCAAGAAGAGTTAAATATTGAGTGTATTTCTTAATTTAATACTACTATTTACTTATTGGTGATAGGACCTCTTGTGAGTCCGCGCGGGTAGGTACCACCACCCTGCCTATTTCTGTCGTGAAGTAGTAATGCGTTTCGGTTTGAAGGGTGGGGCAGCCGTTGTAACTATATTGAGATCTTAGAACTTATATCTCAAGGTGGGTGGCGCATTTACGTTGTAGATGTCTATGGGCTCCAGTAACCACTTAACACCAGGTGTGCTGTGAGCTCGTCCACCCATATAAGCAATAAAAAAAAATGTAATCCCCATACCTAATTAAAAAATAATTTAAAACTACATGTTTTCGTTTAAAGCGATCACAAATTGTTTTTTATTAATTTTACAATCCAATAATCAAATAATTTAACTCATATAAAATTCTCAACTGGTTTCAATTATTCCATGTTGCATAGACGCTGTTAATTAGTAGACACATAGGTAGTTTCGATATCACAATTTATTAAAAGTAACAGGCTACTCACAAGGCTAACGGGTTTTGCTAAAAACATTAAGCACTCAACTAAAACAAAAGAACGGTCATGTCAATATTTTAACGGGACAAAACAATAATATTATAAAACTCATTTTGGATTACGCTAATAAACATATTTTTTCATATTATGTGAAAGAATCCATTATTTCTATTGGGGGGTTTTATTTCATTATTTTCCACTGTTTTGCAAAGGATATAGTATTTAACAGTTAATTAATACAATTAAGTACTAAACAGTTTTTTTCATTCGATTTTCGCGATTTGTGGACCGTGACCACGAAAAAGGAAAGTATTCAAAATGTCGAAAATAATATTATTATTAACTACGAGTTAAAAAAATATATTATGATAAATGTTATATTATTTACCGTTCAATTAAAGTTTTTCAAACCCAAGTGACGTATGACACCTGGGTTCCGTGACATAATATATTCAGTCAATAAAGTATGAATAATTTGTTTAAATTAATCTATACTTTTTTTTGTTAGATTGGCACAACTGTTTTCCATTTTGGGGCGGATTTTGATTTGCATCTGATATTAAATACTGTGCTGTTTTAAGTGTTTTAGTTAAATCATGTCTAGTGTGTATTTTATAATGGACTAGCGACCCGCCCTCGCTTCGCTTCGGAAACATTAAAACACACATGAAAGCAAAAAAATAATAAAAAAAATAAAATAAAAAAAAGTAGCCTATGTTCATCAGGGACAATGTCGGCTTCTAATGGAAAAAGAATTTTTCAAATCGGTCCAGTAGTTTCGGAGCCTATTCGAAACAAACAAACAAACAAATCTTTCCTCTTTATAATATTAGTATAGATATAGACAAAAACATCCAACAAAAACTTTGTCTTAAATTTTGCATCGCCAATGAGATTTCGTGTTCTGAGTCACTGAAAATGCTACAGAAGGCTTACGGTATATCGACTTTATCAAAAACACATGCTCAAGAGTGATGAGAAGCGTTCAAAAGCGGTTGAGATGCGATGCAAGATTAGCCTCGCTCTGGTAGACCATCAACGTCTGCAACTTCTAGCATCGCAAAGGCGAAGGAAGTAGAGAATGAAAATCCTCAATCAAGTTTGAGAGAGATAGTCGCTATACTTCTGTCTCTCATAAGTTGATTCGTCCATTTAAACCGTACCATAATAATCACTTGGGTGTGAAACGTGTTGCCGTTCGGCTAGTTCCAAAAGACCTAAATTTTATCCAAAAACTCAATTGCGTATGATTCACTGTCAAAGTCATGTTGACTGTTTTCTTTGACTATTCCGGACTCGGAATTCTTGCCGGAAGGTCAAACGGTAAATAAAGAATATTATTTAAGCGTTATACGGCGTTTAAGAGAACAAATTCAAAGGAAAAATCCAATTATTCTTATATAACCATAATAATACGCCTTCGCATCGCCCATCAGTGTGAACCGTTTTTTGACCAAAAACTAAACAAATTCCCCCGAACAATCATCTTATTCATATGATAAGGCTTCAGCTGACTTCTTTCTTTTTCCTAAACTCAAAGTAGCAGTTCGCGGCAGCCATTTTCATTCGGTAGAAGACAAAAAGGAGATTTTGCGGCGAGAACTGAATGAATCCAATTCCGAAAAAAGCAATTAAAACTGTTTTGATGATTAGATAATTCGTCGACGTAAGTGTATCTATAATTTTCGAAAGAGCATACTTTAAAGATGATAAAATAAATTTAGATTAATAGCTAACATTTTGTGTATTAATGGTCTTTTCCGGCACCTTGACAGAGTAATATGACAGCGATTAAAATGTAAATCATTACAGCACGAGACGTATTAGCTGAAAAGGGAAATTCGTCAAATATATCATT
Source organism: Bombyx mandarina (assembly GCF_030267445.1). NCBI lineage: Eukaryota > Metazoa > Arthropoda > Insecta > Lepidoptera > Bombycidae > Bombyx > Bombyx mandarina. The sequence continues at coordinate 11,894,192 of NC_143212.1, read as the reverse complement.
AGTTTCGGCATAGTTTCCTGTCACATGCCGGCCCCTAAACTATTTGCAAAGAAAACATATCGATTCGGGACTTCGTTGCCGCGCGAAATAACTACACAAGTGACAAATACATTCACATTTATAACATTGACCTAATAAAATAGAGTATACTATCGTGTATGGCTCAATGAACGAATGAATGAACAAGACGTTATTGTCTCAGGGAGAAATATTTTTTACACCTGAGGGTGAGTGTTTTGTAGTTAGAGCAAATAGGACGTATCGTCTTCTCGCATTGAAACTGTATAATCTCAAAACTTACTAATTTTACAGGAGAGTGTTTTAAAAGCTTAAAACATGTGATATTTTTTAAATTAATCATCTTTGCAACATTTATTTTTTACCAGTTACATTTTCTGTCTTTTAAAGTAAGACAAAATTATGTATGAATTTTGTTAAGAATAGACAAAACATAGGTAAACTAAAAAAAATAAAAAAAAAACTAAACTACGTTCTTTTGACAGTATTTATGAGAAAAATACTGGTGATACCAAATGATTCCGCATATTAACTTAATTTCGAATGTTTTTTGGAAATTGTACACTTTTAATGCGAAAAGATGGTATGTCGTCGGCAGAAACTTCGTGATTGCAATAAGTCGATTTGGGGTTGGGGGCTGATTAAACGTGTGTCTCTCTGTCGGTCTCCATGATGATTCTAACCACAAACTAGGTTTATTATTATTTCAAAGCGTATTTTTATTTGTATAGAAGAACAATGACTTGTTCTAAAAATATTTCGGAACGTGCTTAGTACAATACCTTCCTTAAATTTGTCATAAGGCAATCTTAAGTTCCTATATTTTAAAGCATGGTGCGGTTAATATTGAAATTTAATAATAATTCTGAGCACTTGTAACGTGATGATGAATCAAAATTACCAAAAGATTAGTCGGGATCATAAACAATCCCAGGATCATAAACAAGTCGTCGTGACCTAAAGGATAAGACGTCTGGTGCATTTGTATCTAGCGATGCACCGGTGTTCGAATCACGCAGGCGGGCACCAATTTTTCTAATGAAATTCGTACCTACTCAACAAATGTTCACGATTGACTTCCACGGTGAAGGAATAACATCGTGTAATAAAAATCAAACCCGCAAAATTATAATTTGCGTAATTACTGGTGGTAGGACCTCTTGTGAGTCCGCACGGGTAGGTACCACCACCCCGCCTATTTCTGCCGTGAAGCAGAGAGAAGCATCTTAGAACATATATCTCAAGGTGGGTGGCGCATTTACGTTGTAGATGTCTATGGGCTACAGTAACCACTTAGCACCAGATGGGCTGTGAGCTCATCCACCAATCTAAGCAATAGAAAATAAATAAATAAAACCAACGACTCCAAAATAGTTTTGTAGTGGTAGACTTACGCTGTTTTTCTGACTCAACTCTTAATTTTCATTTACAGACTTGGTTTTTTTTTTAATTAAAAATTGTGCAGTCGCTTTTATTGTACCGGAAGAATATTTACTTTGTCAGTGTTTATACGTATTATAATAAAAATAGGCTAGAATTAAAGTAGAATATTTAAGCGTCATATTTCGCCAAAATAAGCATTCTGTGTTGTGCAACTTTTTTTTACAACAAAAATATTACTTTCGCCACTGGTGCGCGCATTTTTGATCACATTCAGGAAGTCTAAATTTAAATCACTTGATGACGTCAACAGTTCAATCAACGCGCTTCTGGAACTCTCCGTGTTGCGGACGGTCATATCAATGTAACGCAGTTTATTATTAGCGAACAAAGACCGACAATGGTACCCAATTAATTAACATTACAGTTATTGCAAAGCCTTGTAAATTTATTATGAAACTTGTTTATTAGAAGCGTATTGCTCTATATCAAGGTTAGAGTAAATAAAGTATTCTTCGGATAGGTTTTGCTAATAATAATTATTTATCATTTTCTAAAAGGGCAGATAAAAAAAAACCTTTAGTGGGACCGTCCATTTTGGAACATGAAATCATTCTCATTTGTAATGCAATAGCTGTTATATTACGGATTCATGCGTCTGAAACAGTTATACTGAACATACGGGCTCACAACACGCGTTAGAGTTATTAAAATTTCAAAAACCTCATCAAACACTACTACTAAAATGTAAACTACCCTCAGGCTGTGACTTAGATGACCATCATCATTTCCAGAGGTTATCGCAAAAAACGACTAAAGCATCTACCAGAGTATGCAGAGAGTATGAGAGCAGTGATGTTCTTTTAGTGTGACGATAAACATACTGCGATCATCAAATGGCCTTAGTAAACATAGATAGTAGGTAGGTATTGAGAGACCACACGGTTGGGTAACGTCATCCTATTTCTGACGCTAATCAGTTAAGCGTGCCCGTTTTGGGTGTATGGCATCCACTGTATCAATGCAATTGGTATTGCAGTTTTATATCTCAAGTTGGGTAGTGGCACTCAGGTTCTTTATACATTGCTATTGTTGTTGTAATACCTTACAAGCCTGTATGTATGTCATAGGTAATTAAAACTACTTTAATAATTTTCGAGGAAAACGTTCGACAGAGACGTCGGTAATAATATAATTGTCATAAAAAATGCGAGATTAAATCGAAATTTTGTCAACGACGCTCGAATATCGCAGACAATTCTATATCTATGTGTTCCAATAAGAATGACAAGCCAACAGGTTAATGAGTCAGCCAAAAAAAAAAACAAAAGATAAAGATATTCCACGGGTGACCCAGCACTTGGTTTTCAGATTAGATTGTATAGTAAATATGGACAATAAAAAAGAACACGCACCCTTTACATTTACCTTTAATTTAAAGATATTTGAATATCTGCCACAAAAACAAAAAATCATAAAAAAAAACATTTATTCATTAAATTTATTTACAATGTTTTTACAAAATCTCTTAAAAACTAGATCATTTTAATATAAAAATTAACCCGTTAATATTAAATATATTCGAATGGTATATGACATGCTCTCCTAACGACTAGGAGCGGTAGTTGCGGTAGACACACCACGAAGAACACAGCGAACGGACTGAAGAGCACGCAGACCCCCAGCCACGCCATCAGGAACCACGTGGGCAGAAACGCTATCTGTTCGAACATCGTTCATAGAATGTTGTGTACTGAAGTTGCCAAACACATACTGCAATACGTAATGGTAGTAATAACTATAATAGTGTGTATTTTGTTTGTTGCCGCTGCTTCGCCATTGACCAATGCTTCGATCAGCGTGCAATTACGAACGCCACCTGCAACCAAAATAAACAGTCTTAATATTTTGCAAGGGATATTTACCTCATAGAAGAACAAGACTGGCGGTTAGCGGAGTAACATTGCTCTATTAAGTGATTGCCGTCAGCTACTTTGAGTCACAAATCAAAAGTTTCAATAAAATTAAAACTGCATTTCCATCTCGAAGAATAAAACCTCTAACGACAATAACTCCAAATAGAAATTAGGTCCGTGGACGGATCATGAGGAAAAAATATATAAATTTTTTATTTTTTTATGTACACACAGAAAAGAAGACAGTACAGAGTAATAGGAAAATTATGTACAAAGGGACTGCTTATTTCTTTAAGAAATCTCTTCCAGCAGACCTGCGAGAGGATAATGAGAATAATAATAAAAAGTGATGAGTGTGTGTAGAACAAATAACACATAACTAAAATAACAAATACAACATGAGAGATACATATATTTGTAGCTCGTATTTATTCGTGTATTTTGATTGATATTTTCGTAAACAATCATCGGAAATCTACCTTCCTAATATTGCATCACAATAACAAAATCTCTTTATTGCTAATGGAGACAATAAAAGGGAGCTTATGAACTGAAGAATATCGTTAAGAATGTCGTAAATCGTGAAGAATATTATTGAATAGCATAGTTAAATTAAGGGAAGCAAGTTTAAAATCAGAAATTTTGTATATAACTAGTGGAATTTGCAACAACTCCATATTCCGATATCAAAGGTTGTATGTTAAAATTTTTAACAAATTTGTGAAACGAAAATTACAAAATATAAACTTTTTTATGTTTCCACAACGCATATTTATGTTTGAATTCAAACGTATGTTTTGTTCAAGTCAAGGCCTTGAGTGCGACTACCGACTTTAAAATTTACGACATGAAACAAAAAATAGTTTTTATTTAAGTGTGATAAGAATCGACTTGAATCCATGTCTATGCCTCCGTGGCGTATAAAAGAACGATACCTTTATGTCGGTCTGAAATGAATAGACGCAGGTTGGTACCTGCGATCAGTAGTGTGTGATAAGCATAAATACAGAAAACAAATGTTCATTATATATTAGGGTAGTCCTTATTTAGGGTCTGTCCGAAAAAAAAAAATTCACGATAGTCCTAAATCGGTTCTAAATGTATTAAAAAAAATTCTTGCCAAGTTCTTTTGTATTGCATTGTATTGAAACTTTTGTATTGTAAGTAAAGAAACAACTTTTTGTATCGAAATTAATTCTAAAATACTCGTAACTCAGAAACCGTTAGAGTTAGCAAAAAATCATAAGAGACCTTTTTTGTAGAGTGTTAAATTTTTTACAAGAATTATTGTTTGTCGACATGATCTGTTCATCCGTTCTTAACGTAAAAAAATCCAAAGTCATAACAGATTTTTTCCCCTGTTATTTCCATTTAAAAGTTTGGGTATCCGGGGGGCCGGGATAAAATTAAAATTAAGAGCTAAGTATAACTTGGCATGAATTTGTTTTAATAGATTTTGAACCGAATTAAGACTCTCGTGAAAAAAAAATCGGACAAACCCTAAATAAGGACCACCCTATTCTATATAGAAATTTCATACGGTAAGCAATAAACAATAACACTCCATAAGATAGGTCATCGATCTATTCAACTACAGTGAAATTCCGAGTATCGATAATCGACATCGATTACGGGTATTGATTGTCAACTTAAGTCTATCTCTATACTTATAACACTAGCAGCCAAAACAGAAATATGTACTGAACATTTTAAATCAAATACCGCGCATTCTGCACTTTTTTAGGTTAGAAGAAAATCGCGTTCGCCTCCATCATTAGCATTAAGGTACAGCTGATACGCTAGTCATTTTAACCATTGCGCAAAGAACGGTGTTAAAAGGCCAATAATGGTATCAAGTACTTATTAGGTATGGAAAAAAACCGAATTGTTTATCAAAAAACATGCGCTCCAATTTAAGAACGACCTTGTTTTTTTGTCATTGTTATAATTGTTATCATTTAAGATGGACACATGCCGAGTAGAAAATTGATGTAAAATTAAACTTAAATTAACCGGCAACAAGTTATTAAACTTGTATGCTCAATTTTTTTTCAACAATTTATGAATAAATTCATTTTTAATCTAATTAGATTGGTTTGACTAGGTAAAATTACGGGGCATGTAGAATTTGGGAAGAAGATAATTGAGGAAACAATGCTGCTATTATGTTAACAGTAATAGCGGCGTTTTTTTTTGTTGCTTAGTTGTGTGAACGAGCTCACAGCCCACCTGGTGTTAAGTGGTTACTGGAGTCCATAGACATCTACAACGTAAATGCGCCATCCACCTTGAGATATAAGTTCTTAGGTCTCAGTGTAGCTACAACGGCTGCCCCAGCCTTCAAACTGAAACGCACTACTGTTTCACGGCAGAAACAGGCAGGGTGGCACCTGCACGTGCGGACTCACAAGAGGTCCTACCACCCGATCGCCGAAACTGCGCGGTACGTGATCCGGTATCCTAGTATCTGATGATGTACAGCCCGACAGACTAATGTAGGATATTCTAACCTCAAGTGCACCACAAAATCACGAGATAGTGTGTTCAAGATAATGATTTTTTATTCGTAACTTTTGTATAAGCTGTTCAAGTAGAAACGCATGTCTGTGTCGCGGCAGAAATAAGTAGGCTAGAGCACTCACTGTCATCACTAACTTACTTATGTAATATAAAGTGTATTAACAAGTAATCATATTTATATTCCACAATTTTAGCAGCCTAAGTCATAACATCATACCGGATTCTGATATCTGTTTATTCATAAAACTTGATTTCTGCTTAACTATAGAAAAACGGCACAATCCCATGACTACGAGAAAACCTAACCACGTATGATTTATCAATAAAGAATTACAAAATCAAATGTTTCTAAAACGGACACGCGTCTTCTCTACAGTACAGGGAAATCATTAATTTTCATCATCACATGGTCATGATCATGGTACACAATACTGAGTAGTATTAATACGCATAGTATCTAGTAGTATTAGTATGATTCAAGTACTCCTATGTTTGAATAATTCTTATAAGAAATCTACCATTGCGATTCCTATACTACAAAACAAAGAAACAAACTCATCCACGCGGCCAACGTCGTGCTTGTTCTCAAACTGATGTCATGATTGATTACTCGCATAATGTCGGATGTATCTTGCTCTAATACTAGCCAACAAGCTGGTTTTGGTATACTATTTGGCAAAGGGACGCTCATTCACAATTCAATTGCGAGATGGACGAGTGCCAACACAAAAAGTAAAATTAATCTTCAATCCATAAATCATGTTTTATTATTTGATAATGTTAAGCACTTATTTTTTATTGTTGTCTACTTTTGTATTTGAATAACGAACAAATTAAATTATCGAGCATAACTAGGTATGTAAATGCACACATGCGTTGGTGTCATTGTCAACGTCTATTTTCTTTTTGTATTTATTCAAGAGGCAAGGCACGAAAGAATTGCTTACGCGCTAAGCTCTGAAGGACTGTTCTAAAATTGTCATAGAGGTTTGAAACGAAATCCTTCCTGTACAAGTAACGAATTATTATTCTCACAAATATATTATGTTCAATTCATTATTTTAAAGGTCAAATATTTCTGAGGAACTCTTATTCTATATTACCAAAATAAAATAAACTAAGTCTGAAGTCATTTTAATTAAAAATATATAATTTGAAATCGTTTCTTTGTTACAACTTAAAAGGTTCGGTACAACGAATTACATTTTTTTCTCTTTGAGCTAGGTTTTGATTATAATAACTTTAATTGAAGCTCGTATAAACCCAAGCGATTGCAAAATACAACATCGGAATTATGTTGTAAACTTTAAACGATAGTCATAATTCGTAAAAAGGTCTACATATATACCAAATAAAACATTCATTATCATCATGTGATAGACTTCTCCTCATTTGCATCACTGAGCCTGAGCACTGAGGTTATTGGCTCTCCTTCTTCGATCAATATTATTGATCGAAGCTCTCCTTAATCAGATTCTGCCCCGCAGCATTCCCTTATTATATCGTCTCTCCACCGTACTTCATTTTATAGAATTATGAACCCAGATTTCTTATTTACGTACATTACTCATATATATAAATGACTAAAACCTCTATTTAGTCAATTAATTTATAATAATAGTATGCTTTGTTTAAAATAGTAGCATTAACTCAGCAAAAACCAAATTAATTAAGAACATCAATTATGACCACCATTTTGAGTTAAGTAATAAAATATCAGTACTGATTACTAGGATTAAAAGAAAAAAAATCGCAACTTTGCCCTGATCTTGCATGCATACTAAAGTAGCTAATATAATTAATATTTTAAAATTAAAATACAATTTTACATTTATTTATAACAGAACAAAGAAATATCGCGTGTTTGTCTAGAGCGATGCTGCTATGCATGCGGCATGATTGTTTCCCACGGACATGTACCGATTATTCTTGCGCATTATCTTTTCGAAACATGTTGATACAAGCAACTACCAAAGGAAAAGCAACGCGTATTAAGAATCAAATCCGGTTAATTGTATCTGTTTAAAACCGAAGGCGTATTATTAGCACAAGTGCCGCGAAATCGTTTGAATGATAGAACAATATAATTGAGGCTTCACAGGCTACCCGGGTGGGGACGACAATCACCTTCAGAGGAATTCTGTGGAGTCTATTTACTCCCGTGGACCTAAAAGGACCAGATGAACCGAGCGAGATCATATTCTGTCCGTTGACGTTGATGAAAACTGACGATTTTTATCTGTTTTTTCTTCAGCCATACGTACAAAACGGATCTCATTTTATGTCCATTAATCAACCACAGAGCCCAGAAAGTTACCAAAACGAGGGTTTCATACAAAGCCAATTTTTTACGAAACATTCATACAAAGGTCGGCCTTTGTTACAAGATAACGGAATCATTGTGATCTATTTGGTCAAGAAATGAATCGTAAAAGTTTATTCGATCAATTTACGTAGTTGTAAAGGCAGATGTGTTCTTTATGTTTATTTTCAACATTGAAATTTTCTGCACAAAAATTCATATACCCGCGTCATTCCTTTTTATAGCCTATTGTATTCTTTAATCACATGGGTATAGTGCTGTCCAAAGTTCAAAAGTATTACGTATTTTTGATCGCACAGATTACAATTTAAGCCGACTTAAATATGTATATTCGCGTATATATTTATTGGCCCTGTACGGAGACAAACATATGGTTACGTGATGGTGAGTGGTTACCGTCCCTTAAGGACGTAGGTAATACCAGGGTCAAGCCAAGACGTTGCTTACCGCCGTGCACTCTCCGCAAACCTCGTTTGAAGAAAGAATTGTCGTATCACTCAGGAAACAAAAAAAATGCTCATGAAAATTTAATCGTAATTTTTGGGCTCGACGAACTCCGAATATTTTCGATCATCGCATTAATTTTAATGGATTCCAGAACGATTTCGTTTCAAATAATTGCTCAACAAACTTTGATTATTACGATCATTGAATCTACGGCCCCGAATCTCGCAAGCGGGTAAAAAACATTGGTTAAACGTCCGATATGATATCGCACAAAATGTGTATTGCACAACAAGTGGAACTTAAGATATTTATGAAGACAAACAGACAGCCGAAGCAATTAAACAAGTAACTTGATTCGTGAATAGTGTCAAGAACACGATCATGTAAATTGTTTTTACGTTGAAACCCATACCTATTAGGAAAATATCGAAACTGGCTTATTCTTGCAACATCGCGTCCAAAATCACCATAAACACCAATTACCACACTCTTTTTAAACACATTTAGAAGTAAAATTCTTATGTAGAATTGAAAAGAAACTGACCATAAAGAATCACAGTCGGACACACGTGTTTTTAGCACGAAACAACAAATAACAGTGAGTCATAAGAATATGTTCATTCATTTATCAGAGTGTCTTACGTAAAATATTGCTCTCCAACCGGTTTTGTATGACATTGACAGCTAAGTTCTGAAGCAACAAAGGCATATCGCTAAATATGGCGAAACTTTAAAACTGCTTCCGATTTATCCTCGTTGCTATTGGTTTATAATATTGATTTTAAGTTCTCCGTTTTGTGTTATTACTCTAGTTAACTTGTGTAATTTTTATACGTCTATAATGCCTCTAAAGGGCAATATCTATTATTCCAATTCAAATGAGACTTCGACTTCGTGTTCTAAGGTAGGCAGCGGCATCAGCTCTAATAGTAGGATCATTGCTTTATATTCTTTAATCCTTGAACAAATTCAAGAATTCAAGACCTGTGAATCTCAATGTTGAAGCTTGATAATACCTAGGTATTTGGCACACCTACAATTTAAGCAATATTATTTAAATGTCGTGTGCTTATAGTTGAATTAGCCCCAAGAGGCTACCAACTTAAAGATAGGGAAAACTTATTAAATCTAAAAATCATGATGAGAACCCATTAAATAACAGTGTTCAGAATGTCAGTATTATAAGTCTATCCAAACTAAAATACGGATACATCACAAGCTGTACGCCCTAAGGCTGTTTAAAGAATGCAGAAATAGACCAGTTTAATATCTAACCTCTTATAATAGTCCCTACTTTGGATATTGGTCGTAATACCTGTTCTAATGATGAATTTAAAACCTCGTCTTACCAATCATGTAAAGACGCATTTTGGTTTGAAGGGCAGGACTGTAGTTATTGCAATTCAACATAATTGGACCAAATCTTACAAAATTTTTATATGGTGACTATAAACTTCGGTGACCGCTTTACATCAAGTCGGTTGGTCTCAATTCAATCAATTATCTACGGTCCTAAACACATAATAAAACACTTAAAAACGCGACACAGCTTTCATGGTGTTGTATTTCTTTAATTACAGGAATTTCTTTGACCCACGTCCACAGGAAATGTCAACTTTGAAAGGTCAACTTTCTGCTTTTTTAACACAACAAATGATACTACTACATTAGTAACGTAACAACATATCAGATACCAACCGAAGATGGTACTCCTTGAAATGGTCCTTATCTTAGTGACACTGAACTCACGTGGTCCATTCTCAAAACACTATCACTACTGAACACAGTATACGTTGTAGTGTGGTGGTATAAACGCGAACTGCGGTGCCTTCGCTAACTGCGAGTCACCGGCCGTGGCTCGGACGCATGCAACCAAAGGTTTCGACATCAGCGAGAGGGGAAACCAGCCGACTGCTTCGATTCGTCTCCTTCCCACTTGCGAATGTTTCCGCACGTTCTTGAGACCGACGCTGCATCAGCTGCAGCATGCGGTCGACCTTCTAGTTCAGCTTTATTGCTAATTTAGTCTTCTTTTGCAACATGTTGCAAATTTCCTCTTTGCGACATGAACGCTTTGTTGTGTGCACTTCGAGATATTCGATTTAACATTACGGATTTATTCGTACGCGAAAACAGTTATCGTATTTGTTGATATGGTATTATTTAATTTTTGTTTTATAAATGTTAACTTATCTCTGAAAGTCATAAAGTTAGTTTTTTTTTTCCTAATTTAAATGTATCGTCGAGTGTTGATAAGGCAATGTCGAGTGCAGAGGCAAATCGCGTTGCTCGGTGCTGTGCTCAAAACTTTATTTGAAGGACAGTGTTCATCATAGCACCATAGAAATTGCGAGGATACTTTATTGTAGTCTGGTTTTAGAACAGGGAAAACTTGAACTTTTTATTATGTAGATGGGCGAACGAGCTCACGGTCCACATGGTATAAAATAATAACATAAGGTCGAAGCTTCAATTATATAGAGTAATAGTTGTCTCACCCATCAAACTACTTTTTTTTTATTGCTTAGTTTGGTGGACGAGCTCACAGGCCATTTGGTGTTAAGTGGTTACTGGAGCCCATGGATATCTACAACGTAAATGCGCCAACCACCTTGAGATATAAGTTCTAAGGTCTCAGTATAGTTACAACGGCTGCCCCACCCTTCAAACCGAAACGCATTACTGCTTCACGGCAAAAATAGGCAGAGAGGTGGTACCTACCACCAGTCCTGTTACCAGAAAATACTGTTGATGTTAACGTGTACAAACCTTCGAATAAACAGACAAATCGCTTAATTACTTATTAGGACTTATTAGATGTGTATCATGAGGAGCGTAATATTGATATTAATATTATAAGCTAGTTGTTAACAGTATAAAACTTTCGTTAATTTCTTTTTCAATGTTACGATGATCGACAAGCTGTACGATTAAGGTTACAGTACAAAAAAATATTTTAGCCTCAATTGGATTTAAAATGATATCAATGACTAGCTTTCACAACCATTTCAATTATGGCTAGATTGATATGGATAACGCTAAGGCCATCAATTGTTTCAAACTATAACAGTTTCGTTTTGAATTTGACAGATAATTTTTGTCTTGATGATGTATGTATGAGTGAGATGAATAACAACAGTGTATGAATTCTAAAACATTAATGTATCTTTGTAATATGAACGGCGCGCCTACGTTGTAATGGCAATTCTTTTTTTTTAAATCCAAGTTACAAAAATAAATCAAATCAACGGAGTCCGTAGCTCTGACAACGGCGTTGTTGACAATGGAGTGCCGATTGGAAAATAATTGGAAGCAAAAATAATTAATGGCTCCATCAGAATGTTAATGTCAGTTCGAAAAACTTCCCGTAGAATATTTTCCCATTCGTATCATATTTTGACTCAACAGTTTTTCTTTTGTACTAGTCTTCTGGGTACCACGTAATATTCGAAGTAAAATCAACTGTTATATCCTTATTGCCATATTGTGATATAACATCACATTATTGTTATAGCAGAAACCTTTGGTTCTGTTTTAAGGATAACAGCGACATCATTGTCAACTTTGAGCGCAAGACAATAGATACCTATTGTGTGTACCACAAAATCAGATATTTGAGGAACAGTAGTAAGTAACTACGCCGGAAGGCTAAATAAATGTTCGATGATATTTCGTTCTTTCAAGGACTCTTACAGTTGGAGTTCAGTAACTGTCAATGAATACAATTTGGACTGTACCGCATTATTTTCTCGGCAGAAATAGATAGTGCCTTGGTACCTTATTGTGCGGGTTCTCAAGACGCCCTACCACTAGTAGGCATCGACATTTTAAATAACAATTTACGAATAGCATATTTTGTAGGCGATATATCAAATTTGCAGGTGACTCACCTACAAACTACAATCGAATTTGCAAAATAACGCGGCCTAGACTTTCAGTTTCAGCTCTTGGCTGTGATACATAATATGTTTATTTTTACGAAATTGCCAGAATTTATTATTGCACCAGTATCGCAGTACATCTGTCTCAAGGTTATCTTTCGCCACCATCAAATACCGTCACAGCAATTTTTTTTTTTTCGAGACATTGTGGCCTGTTCCCGAGTAACTATGGAAATACAAATCATTGACGTGAATAATAATTTCATTTTACGATTTAGTTCCTAATTCTAATTCTGTTCGATTTCATTTCTATTTCGAATTTCGAATTCAATAGAAACTAAATAAATTCGAAACATGTAACGTTGAAAAAAACGGTAGTAATAATAGACATATAATAAAAAACAAAACATGAATTAATAGCAAAATTCGTGCTATTTCTTTATGCTTTTTGAGGATTCGTAATAATTTGCTTAGACAATGTACGCTATAACAATAGAATTAAAATATTATTTCCGCGTTACTTAAAGGCCGTTTATTTGTTTTTATTTTTATTTTGCGTGTTCTATTCAAAATCGACCTTCAAGTTTTTACATGTATGAACGCGTTTTTGTACATTCGATCTTTTTTCATATTACACATGATGATATAATAAAATATTAATATGATGAAGACGAACGAATCAATGAAAAACATACCTGTTGTATGTCAAAACAAGTAATCTGGAGATAGCTGGTGTGGTATCTACATGATATGGTAGTCAGTTCAAAAAGTTCTGAGAGGAACTGACAACTTATAAAATCAATTATGAAAAATTAAATATTTGCCAAGCGCCTTGCTTATTTTTGCTGCGACAAGTTCATGCGTTTGAAGGGCGGAACAGACCTCATGTTTCAAAGACATTCGTCGTAGTGGCCTAAAGGATAAGACGTCCGGTGTATTCGTGTTCGAACGATGCACCGGTGTTCAAATCCCACAGGCGGGTACCAATTTTTCTAATGAAATACGTACTTAACAAATGTTCATTCCACGGTGAAGGAATAACATCGTGTTATAAAAATCAAACCCGCACAATTATAATTTGCGTAATTACTGGTGGTAGGACCTCTTTTGAGTTCGCACGGTTAGGTGCCATCACCCTGCCTATTTCTGCCGTGAAGCAGTAATGCGTTTCGCAGTAGTGCAGTAATGTCTACTGGTATTAGTGACCGCTAAACACACGTCTAAACACTAAACAACATAAATTTCAATATTGTGGTTATTATGTGTAGTATTTATGATCAAATATTTCATACTACCTATTATATACTATTATTCATTTATTAGGTTAGCATATTATTGTTAGAGAACTTACTGGCATGTTACCGAGCTAGTAATTATCTGTTTCTCTACCTCAGCGATCTTTTACGCAAACGTGTTACGGCAATTGTGTAAACACATTGTTCCAAACAAACAAAAAGTTTAGTCAACGATAACAATTATATACGTTGCAGTAAATTTCTGTACGGATTACTTATTTCAATCATAAAATCATTCGTTGACTTTTCGTATTGAAATTTACATGGTATTACGCTTCGGCAGCGGCTTGGTCGGTAGGCAGCGGCTTGGCTCTGCCCCTGGCATTGCTGAAGTCCATGGGCGACGGTAACCAGTCACCATCAGGTGGGCCGTATGCTCGTCTGCCTACAAGGGCAATAAAAAAAAATTATACTTACATCATCCACAAGTATTCCTCGTTTTTATTTGGTTGTTTCGATAGTCCCACATACGTCGAACCTGAAAACGTTAAACGGACTAAAATAAACAATATCAATAAGACTAGTTTACGCAAACATAACCGTGAGATTACACTACAATATCTGATTATAATTTACATTTTGCCACAGGTTTTAATGAAAAAAAAAACATACTTTGAGATTCATATAATGAAAACAGGGAAGATAGTTTTTGTTTTACCTGTTTTAATTGGTTTGTAATCGTTTTAATAAGTTTATAAATATGTATTAGGTGTTAATCTATGACCGGCACTTGTTACATATTCGTTTACCTTTTAGGTTATGATATGATACTTTGATTATATATGAATTATATGATGCCTTTTAGATAATACTAGAGGTCCCGCAGTAGTCGAAATTCGACTATAATTAATTGGAATTGTAAGTTTGTACACTATTATGATTGTATTTTATACTTCTATAATCACAAATTTCGCCAAGACTACACTTTAAAAAATATTAACAAAGACAAACAATATTTAAGCTATTCTCAATTTGACAACAGACTTCAAGAACAAAAGTTTGACAATAAATAGTATGCATGCGTGTGTGCGTTAAATACATGGTATGTAGTGTGTGTAATGTTTTCTTTATTGATTTAATGTATCTTTTATGCATTATTTTAAAAAAATATTAGCATTGTGCACTTCTTCTCTATGTTCTCTATAAGTGAGGAAGATTTCATACTCCTCCGTCCGCGCAATTTTCGTAAAAAGGGATACAAAGTTTCTGCTTCACGTATTAATATATAGATACTATTTTAGAACTTATCTACAATTAGCTTAGGCTGACTGACTATAACTGATTGTGATAAACAGTTTTACTGTCACAGTACATATCTGTTTTACAACAATGGATAGTACCCATTTTGTTGAATGACTAATTTTTAATTATTCAACACAACAAGTTGTTATAAAATGCATTTTAAATTACATAAAAACATTTATTATTGCAACAGAGATAGTAGTTGACTCATTTCATTATCTAATTTTCGTATCTGTATGTTATCTGGTTTCTTATCACAAATTGTTGAGCATAGATTGATTAAAATTGCAGGCCGTATAATATTTTAATGTATTTTTAATAATAAATAAAAAAGAACCCGATTTTCAGTTCGTCTGGACAATGCTTTTATCATATCCCTGCTAACGTAGATAGAATTTCTTAGGTAAAGCCAAATGTTTATCATACTCGACACGTGTTAAAGTCATAGACATCACAACGTGGATGGCCCCAACAACTTTGAGAGATGAGGTGTCTCAATTTTTTATTTATATAATGGGCAGGTCGGTCGGATGAAAGGCGATTGCATGCAGCAGAGATGCGAATGTTGCGATGGATGTGTGGAGTAACGAGAATGGATAGAATACGGAATGAATATGTTAGAGGAAGTCTGAAAGTGGCACCTGTGACAGAGACGCTGAGAAGTGAGCGTTTGGGATGGTATGAACATGTGATGAGATGAAATGAAAATGAGGTTAGTAAGAAAATGTTAACTATGAATGTGGAAGGATATAGAGGAAGAGTAGACCTAAGAAGAAATGGATGGATAGCGTGAAAGACGATATGGGTAAGAGGGTAGTGAGCGAAGAAATGGTATATGATAGAAGAGTATGGAAGGAGAAAACATGTTGCGCCGACCCCAGGTAACTGGGAGAAGGGCAGGATAATGATGATGGGCAGGTCGGTCGTGCCTCCCAGTGTAGGTTCACAATACGCTGTATCTACCAATTTTAATCTTGCTTATTTCGAACCAAGTTTAGCGATAAATCCGTTTTATTTCTGCATTATCTATTCAAAGAATACTTGAAAAAATAACAAGATAACACACAGATACCTACCGTTGCTTTAAAGAAACGGTCACTCGTAAAGAAGAATACAATTTTATGACTGAGCAAATGACAAATTCAAATGCTTTTTTTGTTGCCCTTGTATGCATGCAGACGAGCCATACGGCCCGCCTGATGATGAGTGGTTACCGTCGCCCATGGACTTCAGCAATGCCAGGGACAGAGCCAACAAACAGCTGTGTTTATTGTCAGTTTTAATTTATGCATATTACTTTTAATTAATTCACTGTCAGTACGCCCGGCAAAATGCAAATTGAAAATTGTTACTGAAGAAAGAGCTTGCAGAAGTTAGTTTGTATGTTTCGTGTAATTTATATTATGAATATCGAAAATAGCAGATAAAATTACATGTGAAAATCGAGATGATTAACTAGGTCATATGAAGTACCAAGCTCATTGAGAATACGAGTATTAACTGCATTGTAGTTGGACGATGACTCTTTACGAGACTCTGCATGTCCTGATTAACATCCAGACAAACATATCATGTAAATATATAGCCATAAATGTAGTTTATAAATTTTTCAAGCCTAAGCTATTGTTGATTTTTGTCAACAGAGAAACTGACACGGAGTAGTATCAAATGCAAAGTCATGATGATTCAAAGTTTCCTGGAAAGGTCTACTTGAATAACATAAAAACATTTTATTTATTTTTATCTTTATGTTTGTGTTACGCAGTGAGCTTTTTGTAGTTTAAAAAAAACTATTTTAATATACACTGAACTTATTTATCCTTTTAAAAAATCTGATGTTACACGAACAGAGTTAGGATGTTATAAGCTTGAAGATTGATGTCGAACTTCATGAGTTTTTGGAGAAAAAGAATATGACTATATGAATAGTATTTACTGAGCACTAAACAATTAGTAAATGAGTCATTTAGACCATGAGCCTTATTGGTAAACATATTTAGGATCCCAAATGACACAATTAGTAAATGGAATACATACTAACAAATTTTCTAATTACAAATGAAGATACATATAATGTAAAGTAAACAATATACAAATGATTTAGTAACATAAGGAAATAAGTATTATATGTTATATTACTATATATATTAACATACAATGATTTAGAAATTAAGAACTAAGAGTTACTAAGAGTATATGTACTAAGAGTACATTATTTGTTTATAAGAATTGATATTATGACTTAGGTAGGTACTAGTGTGAGGAGCATAACATAACATTTGTCTTGTTTATTTTAATGTACGCATCGAATTGTGGTATCATCATAAAATTTGTCCATTGTGTTATTCTGATGACAATACAGTTGTGTCAGTTTATTAGGACATCGAGCTTGCCTGATATTGAGTAACGGAATATAGCTACAATTTACAACAACACAGCCATTACACAAACTATTATCAGTTAGATTTTACACTAAGTGCAGATTTTTAAAAGCTTTCTTAAACGTGTTTTTTATTGCTTAGATGAGTGTACGAGCTCACAGCCCACCTGGTGTTAAGTGGTTATTGGAGCCCATAGACATATACAACGTAAATGCGCACACACCTTGAGATATAAGTTCTAAGGTCTCAGTATAGTTACAGTTACAGTTTTTACCATAATATTAAAAATACTATTTTTAGCAGTTAAGCCGACACATGTAATGGACGTTCACCCAACAATAAGCCATAATCCTTTGTATTAGAGACTTGTAAAGATTTCTCAATGATTTGTCTTAGTTATGCAGTACAAGGCTATAGTAGACAGCTCAGAGTAGAATAACGAGTCCGCGATCTTGAGGCGTGGTAGCTACTACAGCCTATATGAATGTTCTAGTAAATGTGAAGGGCGCTTTGAAATTGAAACGCATTCTCAGTTGAGGCTACAACAAAGAATAAACAGGTTTAATAAGATATGTAGTTGATATGCTTACGATCATTTTGTAAAAATTTTGTTCAGTATCAGCTTACACTTTTTTATACATGTAGAATTAAATGTCTCGGCTGATTCATCGACGTCCAGTCTAAGCCACTGGATCTATCGTGCTGGATTTTTTATATCATGATTGTTTTTTTTACTCTCTGCGTTTTGATACCAACCGAATACCGATCAAACAAAAATATCCCATGATCATATAAATTACTGAAGGGACAATCGGATGCTACATTTTCTGTGTAAAGAACAGACTTCTATGTCTAATTAATCAGGAACCGCGTAAATATCCTTAAAAAAAAACTGTAGTGGGGTCTCACAGAATTCCGGATTGGCCATATTTAGGGTTGAAACGGGGTATTAAAATGGGCTGAATAGTAGATATGTGTAGTTCGTTCAATTTTAGAGATTCAGATCAGTACTGACCTGTTGACAAAATGATCCGGTTCGTACGACCCGTTCAGTCGAACGAACGAGCGCGGGGCGAGACGCGGCAACCCGAAATGACCCGAATGACCGTCGTACTCGTATGG
Source organism: Bombyx mandarina (assembly GCF_030267445.1). NCBI lineage: Eukaryota > Metazoa > Arthropoda > Insecta > Lepidoptera > Bombycidae > Bombyx > Bombyx mandarina. Next base: position 11,875,667 of record NC_143212.1, on the reverse strand, counting down.
TTATTTTCTTCTGATTCGTAGGTTTTGTGTTAAACGAGTCGATTTAGTGAATGACTCATATTTTTTGAAGTGACCCTATCGTTCGCGCGGAGTTTGAGACCCGGGTCGTTTGACTCGTTCGTTCGCGAACGACACATATCTACTGAATAGAGCTATGGTTACGTGATGCTAATTATGAAATTCTCCAACGTGTTCTTTTGCGGTACAAAGTCGCTAGAAAGAGCTTGTTCATTATTAACTAGGGCTACGAAATTTTGGAAATTTTTGTCAATCATATTATAAAATAGATAAAAGACGTTATATGTTTCTGGCTTAAACTCGTTCGAGAATATACTGTAAGTTATTCTTTGAAAGTTATTGTTTAGGTACTACAAGAAGTCTTTATAAGAACTTTTTCACTTTAATAAATGTTGATAGGATTTCATTGAAGAAGAAGAATTATACATATATATTTTTTTAAACCCTGGTTTGATTTATTGTTGTTAGCGTTTAAAATCTTATCTTCGGTATTCAAAATCTTATGTATCGGTGTTTAGGTCTCTACCCGATGATATGCAGACGAAGTAAAATGTCCCTTAGAAATAAGGTGACACTCTACAAAACTTGCATACGCCCCGTCATGACATATGCAAGTGTAGTATTCGATCACGCGGCCCGCACTCGCCTGAAATCATTTCAAATTATCCAATCCCGTTTTTGCAGGATAGCCGTCGGAGCCCCGTGGTTCGTCAGGAACGTCGACCTCCATGACGACCTGGACTTAGAGTCCGTCAGTAAGTATCTACAGTCGGCGTCGATGCGCCACTTCGATAAAGCTGCACGACACGAGAACCCTCTCATCGTGGCCGCCAGTAACTACATTCCCGATCCTGCGGACAGAATGGAAAGCAGTCGACGTCGCCCAAAACACGTCATCTCGGATCCTCCCGATCCACTAACGGTGCTTTTAGGTACTTCAAGCACCGGTCACCGTTCTCGTCGAACCCGTCGCTTGCGACGAAGGGCTCGACGAGTAAATTAACTCTCAGACACAGCCCACTGAGTTTCTCGCCGGATCTTCTCAGTGGGTCGCGTTTCCGATCCGGTGGTAGATTCTGCGAAGCACGGCTCTTGCTAGGGTTCGTGTTAGCATCGTCGTAAGGTTTGAGCCCCGTGAGCTCACCTACAAACGTTAGGGCGAAGCTGAAATAGCCTCTCAAGGCTATCAGCTTAGGAAGGAAAAAAAAGGTGTTTAGGATTTGAGTATACATATTTTATCTTCAAATTGAATATCTAATATTTATCGATATTATATCATTATTAGCCCACATCACAGAGATCTGATAGAAGAATATAGGCCTCAGCCAATCTTCGGCATTATGTTCTTAATCTTATAAACGAAGATTATTTCAATCATTGATAAGTGTAAACAAGGAAAAACATTACTGTACTATTGACCAATCAATCGAGCGATAAGGAAAAAATAGTGTCGTTACGTCTATTCAATGACAATCATTTAAATAGGTTAGTTCACTGTCATACCTGTTTATTAACGAGTAATCGATTACACAAGATCGATTAATAATCGTAAAAACTATTCTAGGCATTAAATTATTCGAAAAAATATTAAACTATCTCTAAAAACTTTATATTTCGGACTAAATCAAGAAAACACGCATTACTATTTTGCCTTTTCAATGCTTGAACTCTTAATGCTTAATTACTCCCAGCTAACTAGTGTAACAAGGAAAGTATTATTCTTCTTGGATGATCTCGGCTACGCGTATTCGAGAGCTCTATATCTAATATCTTGAAAAGTAACGTTTATAATTGCAGCGTTAAGGTTTACAAAAATTCATCAATCATTGGTGGTTACACCTTATCGTCTCTCTCGTAAACCTCATATTAAATGCTATTTGCATATTTTTTCCTAACGTCAAGAAGACGATCTCAACTCGTACCATATGTTTTTTATGTAATATATAATTGTCTCTGTTTTGTTACATTTTTATTTAAGTATAAAAATTGTATGGAAAATATTTTTATTAAATAAAAATACGGATCTACATTAATCGAAGCAAGAAGTCAACATCCCCGCTAACACGTTGAACGTCGCATGAAAAGTCGAGTATTTTCATTCAGGGCACAGTGCTCCCCGGTGAGCCTTATCTTACTGAACCGTTAAGGCCATGCGGGTCACCCGTGAGCCGTGTAAGGGTTCCAACGTAAACGCTTCCTACAAGCCACAGGTTGCAGTTATCGAACAAAACGCGTATGGAAGTGAGCCGCATGGCCCTTTAGCCGAATCGAACGCCTTGGTTTTCAAATCCAATTGCCATTTGTAGTTTTTATCAAGATTATAGCCCTTTAAAATATCTTAAAAACTAGACGGTAAATAACACAATTTTTTATCTTCCGTGCAAATAAACAGTAGAATGAAAGTCTTAAGATGATAAAAATTACTGATTTCTTGATTTTGGCTTGGCCCGTATGGTATAGTACGCTAAGCCCAACGGTGGGCCGCATGGCGTTAAACGTGTTATTTTATCTGCAAGAATGCGGGAATTGTGGTAGCCGAAGTTCTTGATGCGCTGATGATGAAGTTTGAAAGCTGCAGTTCTTCCGTCGCAGGTCACCAGTTTGGGAGGTTTACGACGAAACAAAGATTTACAAAGTACAAACAAATGTTTGAAAACTCGTTTCACAACTAGGAAATGATAATAATGAATTGATAAATCGTTTCTGCGATTTCCTTATTAATAAAAGATGATCTGTTTACAAATTTTTTTTTTTATAACAATCGATAAATATGTGTTTCAATTAACCTACACACTTCCTTGAAGTTTAGTATTGGTTAAACAACAAATGGATTCGAAGTTTCAAAATAAATTATAATTATTATTATTAATTGTGTTTTTTCTGAATAGGCAACATTATTATGATTAATAATGATTACCAATCGTTGCTACTTTTATCTGAAAAATCAACACAGGGTACCTACCTACATATTAGGTAATAAAACCGGTATATTTGTATTCAAATTCACAAGTAACGAAGGTTACGTGACATCAGTCAGATTCGGCACCAGCGAGTCCAAGCTCAGCCCACTTAGTTGCATTTTTTGTTGTTGACGTAAATAAGATAACATAATGGAGGCGTGGCATTTTTTACGAAGAGGTACTTTAAAACTTTGAATGGCCATCCTAAATAGTATAATCTTATACCTATTTAATTGAGCGAGATGCGAGTTAAATACAAAAAACGTGCGTGATGGTGTTTTTTGTTTTAATAAAAACGAAAAAAAGCACACTACATACATACCTGCTGTAACAAACGCTATAGAAAAATAATAATAAATATTAGAAGTCATCAAAATCTTACCTGAAGAAGTCGACGATGTGTTTGAGCTGACACTGTTTTCACTTTCCGTGCGACGTCTCGTGCTAAAAAGCAAGTTCCAAGGGTTGTAGCCAGCGGCTTGCGTGCTATTTTTCGGTATATTTTTATTCGTATCCATTTTGTATATTTAGTAAATTACTCTCCCGTACTTAAAACGCGCACGCCGGTCGATAATGCAGTCAGATATGAAACAGTTTTGAGCTGTGATGGTTTTGTTGTATGTATCGAGCGAAACGGCGAAACAAACAGTCACTGTCGCCACCGTTCAGAGCGCGCGCGCAGCAACGCCGCGTTGTTTTGATCCGAACTTTCACGAAGAGCGACGGAAACAGCCGACTTCTTATTTACGTTCTGTTGGACTTTGTTCGTACGACGTAAACACGTCCCATAGTTTATTACTTGAATTAAACTAACCTGTAACCTCACGCTAACACTAATGACGGAACAATGTACAAATGGAACAATAGGCGATTAATTTTTCATTGTCGTAAATATGTCGTTTTACTATCAGGATACATTTATCAATTTGATTCCAACGACATATTATTATGACGATGAATGAATTCGTACTGTAAGATAAATTTTCAGAAAAATATCGATTATATCGTCCGCAAGCCCTATGTTTTTAGTTATTTGAAGGAGAAAAATATATCTTGAAGGATGGATACTTGGGTCCGTTATTTATTTAATTACTAGCTGACCTGGCAGACTTCGTAGTGCCTCAATCGATAAATAAAAGACGTAAACTTTTATATAAACTTAAAACAAACAAAAGGAATCCGTCCGACGCGGCGACGGGGGGCACATCAAAGGAAAAACAAAATTGTTTCATATTTTCTATTTATCTACCTTTTAAACCTTCTCTGGACGTCCACAAATAATTCAAGACCAAAATTAGCCAAATCAGTCCAGCCGTTCTTGAGTTTTAGCAATACTAACGAACAGCAATTCATTTTTATATCTATACCTTTTTTTTTTTTTTTTTGGTCAGGAGGAAATCGCCGGACTTCCGCCCTCCCCTGGGGATGAAGGGCGGGGCATGTCGGAGTCGAACTGACTAAAACCTCCTGTCGCTCAACAACCCGCGTCCGAACCTCGCATGAGACAGAACCCATGAAAAGGCAAAGGGGGGAAAGTGAAGCGTTTAGTGCGGAGCACATCTCTCCCATCACCCTCCCCCTCGGGACGCCGGACCGGTGGTCGTCGGCGCCACGACCACCAGCCCTCTCGGTCGGCAGGCTATCCGGAGCCCGCCTAGATGGCGCCGGTTACAATGGGTTATCCTACGGAATACCCCGCTGGATCAAAACCAGCGTGGGTCGAGGATAGCCGGCCTTCCATCACCCGGATGCTCTTGCGTAAAACGCGTGCAGAGCAGCTTGCACGTCGTCTTCTTAGGCCCCCTTTGCCGGTCCCCAGACCGACGTGTAAAGGGGACCCGAAACACTTAGAGGGCCAGGGCTTGGGCGATATCCGCCTCCCTGGCCCCCGCTCGACGGCGGCGGGCTTGCGCGTCTCTCACGCGCCCCGCCGCCTCCTTCTGCGAGATGGTGCGCTCGCAGAAGTCGAGCATCGCCTTCCACGACTCGTCGTCGCCGAGCATCGATGCCACAACACTCGGCAACGACAAGTCGTTTCCTATTTTTGCGACGAGGACACGGCGCCACCCCTCCCATGCGGGGCAGGCAACGAGCGTGTGCTCTGCCGTGTCCAAGTCGCAACCACAATGGTGGCACTCTGCCGTCGGCTCGGCTCTGATCCGGTGCAGGAACTCACCGAAGCAACCATGCCCAGTGAGCACCTGCGTGAGCCGGAAAGTGAGGCGTCCTCTGTCACGAATCGAAGCGAAGCGAATCGCCTCGACGGTCCTACGACCAGCCGAAGGATCGGCCAGCCGCCTGGACCATGATTCCAGCACGGACCGCCGAGATTGGGCCCTCCGCGCTCTGACCACACTGGGGCTGGGGCGCGCCACGCCCCGGGCACGAAAGTCAGCCCGCCACTGATAGTCAGCGGCGAGCTCCTCCGCTTCCAGAACCCAAGGCGGCGTCCCAGCCAGTACACACGCCGCCTCGAAGGAGATGGTGCGATAGCCGCGGATGACCCTGACCGCGATGGTGCGTTGCGGCCGTTCTCTTTGGCTTCAGTGTACGGCTCACAGCCATTTAACTACTGAATTTCTTTGGGCTATTTAGATATGATTGATTCTCTTACAAAATCCATTAGATAGAATTAGCGCAAGGTCAGCCGTTCTATCGAACTTTATGGGAAGGTCTACGTCTTACAGTGAACGTATAACTTATAACTATGATCTTGAGCTCATATCTGTCATCGTCGTATATGAATATAATAAGGTGTATAGTTACGCCGGTAAGAGTACGCCATCTATCGCCGAATAGCAGAAACAAATATCAAAGGAACTAGTATCATCGAAAGCGCTCGAGGATTACAACGTCATCTATTGTCAGATAGCGGAAACATACATCAAGCTACTCGACTTGCCCAGAATTTTCTCGATAAATCTAGGGATGTCGTATCGACTATAAAAGTATTGAGTATCGACTATAAAAGAGATGGCACGAAGTCACTTAGTAATCGGAACTACTCGAAGCGAAACAGCGAACGGATCACCTTAAGCGAAGCGGCAGAAGTGAATTGAGAATTTTAAATAACTTTTTAAGTGATTTAAGTTAAATAGAGTTTTTATTTGTACTCCGGTAAAAATTTTATTCATCCCGAGCCCCAGCGCGTAACAGTATGTACATTTCACCATATTACACGTGACTTACTATTTTCGGTATTACGAACTGATTTGTACAAAGTAAAAATTCGGTTCAATCTATGATGACAATTTGCAGTTGTAATTTCACGCCTTCTCTCATGAATTGTTAATGTGCGGCAAAAGCATCTCAATTCGCGTGGCTTAGTTTTAATCTAAGTCCATTTGTTGGGCTGCAGCAAACAGAACATCGTTTGCTATCTGAAGATTACAGTACAGATTAAAAGGGAGTTGCCCTTTCTCGTTCCCTTTCGTTGCAGGAAACTATTATACGTTTGTGTTGCAGTATACTTTGCTTGTTTTTAATTTAAAGTTTTTCATCGTGTTGAAATACGAGTCCACACAGTATATCACTTTAGTAAATTGAACACACGGAATGTTCTGGTATCTTCTGGTACTAAGATTCTTAATTCGGCTTGTAGTAGAAGTGAAGAATTTTTTACTTCAGAAAAACACCTTATAGGATTATTTTTCTTTAATTCGACTCTCACCCTCTCATTTTCTCTCTATTTCGTTCTTCCATTTACAAGTTCGGCAGGTTGTATTACCTTAATATTTTATTTGGCATTTTGTGTTCTTTCTATTAAGAAATTATTTATTATATTTTATTATATTAATAATAAATGCGAAAGTGAGTTTGCCTGTTTATTACGCTTACGCCGATCATCGTGAAATTGGGCATACGCGTTGACAAGAGCACAAAAAGAACCAATCGACTACACAAAATGAACAAGTCCCGAGGGATTTCTTTTACATTAACGCGAGTGAAGGCGCTTTCAAAAAAGCGATACATTTATTGTTCTATATCTAGTTTAACAAAATGAGCATTTTTCCTATAATATTAAACGAAAATTAACGTTTACAAAAAGGTAGTAAGTTCTTTATAGGGGCCTTTGTTAACTATTGTATTTTTTTTTTTGTTATAAACATTATACGAAATTTCAGCAATAGGAAAATGAAGACGACAATTTTCATATAGCGCTGCGGTGCAGTGACAATAAAAAAAAACATTACTTAATTTTTCTTATTACATTATTTTGGGACTCATTTTTATAGAATTTAATTAATTAATTATTAATTATTATTAATTGTTGTACTTTTAACTATCAGAAGATAATTAAAGGAGTTGGAAAAAAACAAAGACGGGGTGTGATTTTCAGCTGCAGAAAGAATATTTTTACGCCCTATGTTTCCTCCGCGAGTGTATCAGATTTTATACCTAACAAAAAGGTGGATATTTTCCAATTCTCTTTGAATTTTCCCAAAGTTGATAAGGAATTATGATTTTGAATAATATAGACACTCTATGGTGATTTTAGGGGGAAAATGCTTCACTTTTGTTACGAGCATTTAACTTCAAATCAGAGTATTAACAAAGAGTTAAAAAAACATAGACATTCATTTATTTTCTCTACTACCTACCTAATATGTCCATTATGTAAACACAGTAAATGACATTAAATCAATGTTTTATATAATAATATGTCTCATTTGTACAAAATGAAGTTTGTATTTTTCATTTATTGCACGAAGTTGGTTTTTAGGTCATGCAACATAAACAGAACCACATAACAAAGGTCGCCTGAATAATTCTAAGCCCAACCTGAAGTACGAAATAGTGAGACCAAGATTCTGAACAAGGCCTTGGCCTTCCAATTGTTTCACCGTAGTGATGCGCCTTAAAATACATATCGACCGTAAGCTGCCAATACCTCATAAGTGCTTTGATGGCAAGTTTACAGGAGACCATAAAAACTAATATGTTAACCAGATACGGATGGTACTGTGGTTTGTTATTTACTCTCCGTCTTAGCGGGAAATTTTCACTCAGAATATATATATGTCGTGGATAACGACTTTTAGTTGTCGTGGATAACGACTTTTAGTAATATTAAGACGGTGGTTTTGATTATTATTTTAAATGATGAAATGTTGTTTTGATAAATATCACAAAATGAAGGGTAGACTCCGTAACGCCACAGTATAAAATGGCGGTACGTGGACAGAGTCGTGGCATTCCGTGTTAGACAGTCATTCCGTCCGTCTCAGTCAGTGAGTTTCTGGCAGTCAGTCAGTCAGTCGGTCTATCGGTATGTGCAACGAAACTGTCGGTTTATCCTGTCATTGTGAAAGTTGTGTGTGTTGAGTTTCAATAATTATTATTCAAAAGGTTTTATTGACTTTTTATAAACTGAGTTCAACCAAATACGAGTGATGACGGAAACTACCGCTTAGCCATCCCTGCCGCCGCCGCCGACATCAGAAGTGAGATCAGGACCCTACTCTCACTGGCGTGACGTGTTTGAACATGTTCGAAGTACAGCGAAAAAACATGATGCAGATCAGAAATCAGAATACCAGTAACGGTATCTGAGATCACGGGTCGGAAATTCATCGGGAACAGATAGATGCCGATCCATGTGCTTGGATGGTGCATAGCTCATTGTAGTCTTCAGTGGGGCCCTGAAAGGCGGTGCCTTATCATGTTGTCGCGGATTTCACAAGTAAGTGTCACATGGAGGCATTTGCGACTTATTTCTCGCTCGTTATGCAAAATTCTTGCTGCGACGCTTATTAATTTAAGCAATGGTAAGCCACAAAAGCGTGAATGCAGCATACGCAAGTCGTGTAATAACGTCTGCTACCTCGATGGAAGATCTGAGCCACGAAGAAATCGTCACATCTTACGTTCTGGCTCATGTTGCCCAGTTGACTCTCGACTAATCACATGGCATTTACTAACGGAAATACGACACGTAACAAGCTATTGCAAGAAATTAAGGCAAGTGCAAGTCTCAAGTGAAACTTCGATCGCAATAATGGATCTGTCATGACGAGTGGGTAGTTCCGACACGAATCGTTTTTAAGCCAATGACTACTGCTAGAGTTACATGGCACTAGTACAGTAAACCAGGACATGAGACTGTGAATTGTCGCTGAAACTTTAGAATCTACTAGATTCAATACGAATAGCACTACACGTTCGATGACTTCGGGCTCCAGCAAGCAAGCAAACAAGAAAGCAAGCAAGTTTCCGTGGGGAAGAAAAATTGACACATCTGAAGTCGTCGTGACCTGTAAGATAAGACGTCCGGTGCGTTCGTGTCTGGCGATGCGGCGGTGTCCGGGTCCCGCTGGCGGATGCAAGTTTTTCTGGTGAAGTGCGTGCTTGTGCGTGCTTGACAAGTGTTTGCGGTTGGCTTCCGCAGTGTGGGAGTAACATCGTGTAGGAGAGGTGGAACCCGCCAAATTGTAGTTTGCGTGGTGGCTGGTAAGATTTGCTGTGGTAAAAAGTTTGCGTGGTGGTAAAATGTCTTGTGAGTCTGCACAGGTAACCGGAGGTGAGTCTTCCGCGGTCGCGGCCTACCCAGTCCGCGAGAACCGGGCAGATCGCCTCAACGGTACGGAGGCCGGCCGACGGGTCCGCCAAACGACGAGACCACGCCTCCAGCACAGACTGCCGAGATTGGAGCCCCCGCGCTCCGGCTACACTTGCGCTAGGGCGCGCTGCCTCGTAGGAGACTGTGAGGTATCCTTGAATTAATCTGACCGCGATCGCACGCTGCCGCCGTCGCAGCATGGCGACGTTCTCGTGGGTAAGGACGTGACAGCGGACGGGTGCTCCGTATAGTGCCATCGACCGCACGGGTATCACCCTGCCTATTTCTGCCGTGAAGCAGTGTGTATTTCGGTTTGAATGGTGGGGCAGCGGTTGTAGCTATTCTGAGACCTTGGAACTTGTATCTCGGGGTGGATGACGCGTTTGCGTTGTGGATGTCTGTGGGGTCCAGTAACTACATGGCACCAGGTGGGCTGTGAGCTCGTGCATAGTCCACCCATCTAAGCAAAAACATTGCCTCGAGTTGCCGCCGAGGCAAATTGATGGCGCGATGTCATCGACGGCCGCGAGCAACGCAGCAGCGGAGCGACGCAGTGACGTGCCGGTAGCTGCGTAACATCGGGTATTTTGGTAAATGAGAAAAATCTGGTGAGTCGTTTTATTTTTATTTGGAATCTGGTGCCGAATGTTCTCTTGTCGAGAAATCTATATGCGATGGTTCTCATAAAGGGTCTGTTGTTTTGACAAAAACTGTACGGACCAAATCCTTTGCGATGGTTTATTGCTTACTCATTTTTATGTCATGTACTACCCGATAGTTGTTTTAATCGGTTCAGTGAGATTGAGCATTCAGCGAAATAAGCACTTAAATCTAGTGTGTCCTTATTCGAAGCCCAGACTTGCGCTATTGCTGACCAAGCTCGCAATGAGCTCATGGAATTGTTCTTGACAAGAAGTGCTAGGAGCATATCTTTTTTTTTAATTGTTCTATCCAACGTATAAAAAGGTCACAGGGATGACTGGTGATATGTGAGTCACAGGGATGACTGTTGATATGTGAGTCACAGGGATGACTGTTGATATGTGAGTCACAGGGATGACTGTTGATATGTGAGTCACAGGGATGACTGTTGATATGTGAGTCACAGGGATGACTGTTGATATGTGAGTCACAGGGATGACTGTTGATATGTGAGTCACAGGGATGACTGTTGATATGTGAGTCACAGGGATGGCTATCATTGAACACTTGTAGTCACAGGGATGGCTATCATTGAACACTTGTAGTCACAGGGATGGCTATCATTGAACACTTGTAGTCACAGGGATGGCTATCATTGAACACTTGTAGTCACAGGGATGGCTATCATTGAACACTTGTAGTCACAGGGATGGCTATCATTGAACACTTGTAGTCACAGGGATGGCTATCATTGAACACTTGTAGTCACAGGGATGGCTATCATTGAACACTTGTAGTCACAAGGATGGCTATCATTGACCACTTGTAGTCACAGGGATGGCTATCATTGAACACTTGTAGTCACAGGGATGGCTATCATTGAACACTTGTAGTCACAGGGATGGCTATCATTGAACACTTGTAGTCACAGGGATGGCTATCATTGAACACTTGTAGTCACAGGGATGGCTATCATTGAACACTTGTAGTCACAGGGATGGCTATCATTGAACACTTGTAGTCACAGGGATGACTATCATTGAACACTTGTAGTCACAGGGATGGCTATCATTGAACACTTGTAGTCACAGGGATGGCTATCATTGAACACTTGTAGTCACAGGGATGGCTATCATTGAACACTTGTAGTCACAGGGATGACTTAGTTACTGTGTAGATTACTGTAGATGAATTGTACGGGGAGAACTTGCAGCAGTAGTAAATCACTTATTTTCGTTTGTGTAATCTTTCAATGTCGTTTTATAGAATTTGTGTTTAGAATAAAAATTATTTGAAGACTTTTAAATTTTCCGATAAGTCGTAAAGTGTAGTCAGGAGTGATCGAGCGGAACAAGTGTTCTCGTGGATGTTTTTGATTGTAGGATTAACCATCACACGAGGACGTGTGACGTGTCAGAATGACCGTGTCGTGGATAACGACTTTTAGTTGTCGTGGATAACGACTTTTAGTAATATTACGGTGGTTTTGATTATTATTTTAAATGATGAAATGTTGTTTTGATAAATATCACAAAATGAAGGGTAGACTCCGTAACGCCACAGTATAAAATGGCGGTACGTGGACAGAGTCGTGGCATTCCGTGTTAGACAGTCATTCCGTCCGTCTCAGTCAGTGAGTCTCTGGCAGTCAGTCAGTCAGTCAGGCAGGCAGTCAGTCGGTCTGTCGGTATGTGCAACGAAACTGTCGGTTTATCCTGTCATTGTGAAAGTTGTGTGTGTTGAGTTTCAATAATTATTATTCAAAAGGTTTTATTGACTTTTTATAAACTGAGTTCAACCAAATACGAGTGATGACGGAAACTACCGCTTAGCCATCCCTGCCGCCGCCGCCGACATATAAAAGTCAAACACACTATTTCATAAATACTTTTATAACGTTTTAGATGTATGTGTACAATATTAAAATATAAACAAAAAGGAGTATACAAAACTAGACACTAGAAGATACAAATTAAGATTTTATGTTGAACTTAAAATGGCGCGCGAATCTTGTTGCAATGACGACAGGTGACACCTTCGCGTTCGGGAATTCCGATCGCGCCCGATGATGCCCGAATGCGACTTGGTGTGCCAGTGTTGCACGCTACAGTACTTAGGAACCCGAAATACAAGTTGAATAATTTTACAGTAGTTTTTTAAAAATATCGCTAGAAAATGTTGACCCTGACACGACGTTTTAAAAAATCTCTTAGTTTTTAATAGTCTTTAACACACACGTAAAATACTCAGTAAGATAAACGTCGGAATTTAATACAAATCTACATATTATATATACCGTATAATTTGTAAGGAAAATAACATCCAGATTCCAGCAGCTTGGTTGTGTCTCTGATATTGCTGACGCTTACAGAACACAATGACTGTGAACGGCTGCGTACTACGATCGGCTGCCTTCATAAACAAACCTCTACACAAGCGTTCTATCGATAGTACGAAAACCGAGTGACTGTCACTAAGCAAACGTCTATTTTAAGCTGATGGAAAGACGTAGACTTCGCTTTGTTGAAAGAAATATTTCCATATGCCATCCATTCAATACTCTGCTGCATCAACTGAAGGTACTTCTTCGGTTTTGACGTCATTTTACATCTTAAGACTTTTACAACTAATTCGTAATCTATTAAGGGTTTAACGGTTAAAGTATGGAATTGCCGATTTGTACTGAGAAATTGAAATTCGTTTTTTTTTTTCATTTAATATATTTATTTAATCAAAATATCTAGGTACCATTATTATCTCCATTGCTGCCATCTAATAGAAATGTCATTATTGCCTTTACGATAGAACTCTGGTGATCTAGATTCTACAAACTGTGTGAAAGCATGTTGTACTGCCTCCTGGGAAGAAAACTTTTTATCACGTAGAAAATTGTCCAAATCACGAAAAAAAATGGTAGTCCGTTGGAGAAAGGTCTGGCGAATACGGAGGGTGACGAATGGTTTCTAATTGTACTTAGTTCCTGTAGAGTTAAAACGGTTTCTTGTGCTGTATGAGGTCTCGCGTTATCATGGAGCAATAGTGGTGAAGATCAATTCATGAGTCGGAGCTGTTTCACTGCAAGTTTTGCTATCATTGTTCGGAGTTCGGCACAGTAGACATCTGCCGTTACCATTACCTTTTTATTGGTGGCCTTTGCTTTAGGACACTGTTGCGGCGTTTAACTTGGGGTCAGCCAATGCATTTTTCGCCTACGGATATCGTAAAGAATCCACTTTTCAGCACATGTCACAATTCGATACACTATTCCTTCATTTCTGTATCGAATCAACAAGGCAACACAAGTTTCAACACGCGTTTCTTTCTGCAGATCAGTCAAATCATGAGGCACACATTTTTTATATTTTTTTGTTTTATTGATTTGACGTAAATGAGTCAATATTGTTAGTAAGGTAACGTTCAACCATGCTGCTAATTCCTGAGTAGTTTGGCTCGGATCGGTTCCCACCATTTCTTTCAAGTCATTGTTAATCACATGCGAGGGCGGTGATCCACGTGGTTTGTTCTTCAAATCAAAATTTCCATCACAAAAGCGTTTAACCCAAAATCGCACGGTGCGTTCATTAGCAGTCCCCTCTCCAAACGCAACATTGATATTGCGAGCTGTTTCTGCAGCGTTAGTTTCGCGTCGGAACTCGAATTCAAAAATCACTCAAGTTTTCAAAATATCTACATAAAATATCTTTATTGTCTAAGCTGAATAAAAAAAAACAACTGAAAGTCGATAAACGAATGTTGAACCTTTTTTAAAAGAAGAACCTCATAGGTGGCATTTGAAAAAAGTTTCATTCAAAAATCTCAAACCATGAAGGTTCTATGTTAAATTGGAAGTACCTATTACAATAAAACTGCAATTTCATACTTTAACCCCTATTATATTTATAAATGTCGATGTGTGATTAAGAGTGATGCGTGAAGTTTGGTAGCCATCGAATCAAATCACGTCATCATCAGTCACATCAAAGAAAGGCCAGAAAAGCGGGCTGGGTACGAATAGTTGTTTACAGAAATAATATTTTCTGCAAGTCGTAGACATAAAAGTAATAAAAGTTTTCGGGATCACGGACCACTGACCACTGTCAGTACTGATTTAACAGAATAAACCGTAAAAGCAGTTTTAGTTATGTTTATAGATATCTAAACTCTACCTACCAAAACCTGCATTGTCTTTGTTACCTTTTTTTTTTTTTTTTTTCGGGTAGAGGGCCGAACCTCCTACGAGGTCCCCGCGCAAAAGGGGCGCGCGGGGTATGTGAGACTCAACGATCTGCATGGTGTTGTGAGCAGACCGCGGGCCCAAGGATTTTAGAGCCCACCCACTAAACGACTCCCCTGCACTCTTACACCCGACGTCCGATCCCCTCCGAGGTCAGAACCCGGATGAGGTAGGGGGGCTACCGCGGTCAACACTACAACCAGACGGCGCGGCTCACCCCAAGGACGCCCAGCCGACGGAGCCTTCGAGGCGAATCGAAGGCTCTGAAACGTCGGCCGTCTCGGTACGGCAGCCCGTCGGGCCGCCCAGACGGTGCCGCTGGTGTCCCGGAATACCCCGCTGGACCAGAACCAGCCTGCCGGGTCGGGACGCGATACACCGTCGACCGGTCGCTCTAATCACTCCACGGCAGCGCGCTAGAGTGCTGGTAGCGCGCCGCGCGGCCTCACCCCCTCAGGTCGCCCCTTGACCTTCACCGGGGGGAGGCCGCCACCTACAGGGGCCGGGACGTACGGGCGTATTCCCGCCTCCGGCCCCCGGCTCGACGGCGACGGATCGGTGCGGAAAGGGAAGAGCTCTCCCTCTCTCGCTCCGCCGCCTCCTTCTGCGATATGGTGGACTCGCAGAAGTCGAGCATCGCCTTCCAGGACGCGTCGCTGCCGAGCATCGTAGCCACGACGCGCGGCAGCGAGAGGTCCTCTCCAATGACCGCGACGAGGGCGGCGCGTTGCTCGTCGAATCCAGAGCAACGCGCCAGCGTGTGTTCCGCTGTATCTTCCTCATCGCGGTCCGCGCAGTGGTGGCACTGCGCCGTCGGTTCCCTTCCGGCTATCTTGTGCAAGTACCGGCCGAAACAACCATGGCCGGTAAGCATCTGCGTTAGCCGGAAGGTGAGGCATCCGCGGTCGCGGCCCACCCAGTCCGCGAGAACCGGGCGGACTGCCTCGACGGTTCGGAGGCCGGCCGACGGGTCCGCCAAGCGGCGAGACCACGCCTCCAGCACGGACCGCCGAGATTGGAGCCTCCGCGCTCGAACTACTCCTTCGCCGGGGCGCCCTTCCCCCCTAGAGCGGAGGTCGCTACGCCACCGGTAATCGGCAGCGAGCGCCTCCGCCTCCAGGTCCCAGGGTGGCGTCCCGGCGAGCAAGCACGCCGCCTCGAATGAGACGGTGCGGTATCCTCGGATCGCCCTGACCGCAATCGCGCGCTGCGGACGTCGCAGCGCCGCGACGTTCTTGCGGGTCAGGGCGTGGCACCATACGGGAGCCCCGTATAGTGCCATCGACCGCACCACCCCCATGTAGAGGCGGCGCGCCACCTGATCGGGACCCCCGACGTTTGGAAGCAGCCGGCTCAAAGAGCCGGCCGTCGCCATCAGTCGAGGGCCCAACTTCTCAAAGTGAGCGCGGAAGTTCCACCGACCGTCCAGTTCGAGGCCGAGGTACCGAAGACCGGTCACCCCGACCCCGACGCGGACGCCTCCGATCACGAGGTGGGCACCCAGTGGTGGCGCTCATCCCGGCCCGTGAAATAACAGGGCCTGGGTTTTGTCGAGCGCCACCTCGAGCCCCAACCGTCGGATCCTAGTGACGACGTGTGCCACGCCTGCGCACGCCAGACGGGCAGACTCCCGGTAGTCCCTCCCCGGAGCCACGACCAACGTGTCGTCGGCGTAACAAATTACGCTCAGCCCGGGGAGGGGATTGTCTTTGTTACCTAACCGACCCTCTTTTTTTTCCTACCTAAGCTGATAACCTAGGGGGCTATGCCAGCGTAACTGGACTAGTAGGTGTGCTCACGGGAATCTAGCCTGATGACGTTGCTAACACTAGCACCGATTCTCAGTAAATCCTCCAACTTAAGCACACAATTTAGTTGCCGTTGTGTTTTCCAGTAAATTTGTATTTTCTATCACTGTGTTCGAAGACATACTACCACACGGCATACCTGATCGTGTCGTTAAAACAACTACAAATGGACCATAATATTTATCTTTCCATCTGAATCTCGAGCGCCCAGTAGACCTATAAAAACATACTTTTATAAAAACAGATTTTCAGTATGCGGTACACCTAAAATAGCTATTCTCCTTTCCTACATTACATGTACCTATTCATTTCCCGCGAAACAATTAACTCGGGGTATGACAATGGGATTGTTTCACGGTCGAAAAACTTTTACATGTAAAATAAAGGCGCTAGCTGAGAGCATCCGCTTAGAATGTTCTCGTTTTATCCCTCGCACAGAAAATATTCAAAGCTGTTTAAAGTTTCCAGTGCTGTTTGAAATAAAATCTTTGTTTGATTTTTAGTTAGAGATTTTATTTTGAAAGGGCTAAGCCAGAATATAAAATATTTGATATTAATTAGCAATACAATATAAACAGTATGTTGTCGATCACAATTTATGTTCAGTAAGGTTCTAAATTATAATTACATCATTCAAGGCCTATAAATTAAATTTTTACCACCTGATTAATATAAAATAAAGTACATTTTTAAACAACCTTCTATTTTAAAATAAGCCATTTTGCGAAAGATATTTTGATTTCAATGGGAATTGCGATTGAATGCCCACGAATCGAGGCAGACCAAGCTGATTTTCATAATCTCCGAGGTATTCAGCAACATTTATAAATCTGAATTTTTATAAATTATTTATAATTATTGAAGGCAGCCTCGCTCCATTACAACTACCTGAAATTTTGTGTAATTAAATTATACGGTATGCGTATATTTGCAGTGGTGTGAGAGAATTCTTCTGTATACGGTAGTGCCTACAAAACTGTTTGTTCATTGTTTCGGTCGAATATCTAAGAACACATAAAATACGAATATACTAGGAAACTTATTTTAATTTTATAATTAGTCGTAATCGCGAAATCTTATCACCAATTGAAGTGCGTGATGATTTGTTCGTGAATTATTGTAATTTTGGCTTTTAATAATAATAGGTTTATTACGCAATCTCTTTAGCCCAATCGAAGGGAACACAAGACAAGTTTTGACCCCCTCGCCAGTCGAGTGATTTAAATTAGGTCGACAGCCGCTCGAGCCAGAAAGTTAACGGTTTTGTTATGTATGATTTATGTTGGGCTAAACAACTTATAACACTATCGGGTCCTTTGATTAAGTCGTTTGACTTTTGGGAATTAGATAAATTAAATCTTGTTTTGTGAACTTAATTGTTGGAAATATCAGCCCAGAAACGAGAATAGTTCTTGTTAGGGCCAACATGTTTTTAACAAAGCAAGACTCATTAAGGAAGTTCAGCCGAAAAGGATAAGTATTATGACAGTTGAATGTTTGATTATTTTGGCTAATATAATAACGAGAAATGTAAATGGATAAAAAAAGAACACTGAAACGTTTAAGATTATTGCTTATTATTTTTATACATGATCAGAAATACGTATTATACAAGAGGTAAGCAGAGTTTAACGATATAGTTCAGAGTGAAGAGCTGACTTTCGAATAAACAGTTTACAATACATTACTAGGCGGAAACACTCGGGAAGTCGCACTACATCACACCTTAATGTATTTAAGAGTGTTTAATCTAAAAATAAATAATTTCCATTCAACTCGACAAGTTGTTTTTATTCAATCAATCTACTCGGATGATATCACAAGTTTACTGAACCCTATAGACAGCCTAAAGTGAAAAATGTCACTCATCGTGAAACACAAGGTCAAATATTCGATTGGTATAACTTTTACAGCTGTTCCACGCCTCATACCGGAACTCTTGACCCGCAAGTTCAGACTCACATCAAGTTCAACCTGGGCGGGTGAAATTTATTTTTCAAGCCGCTTTTAGCTTGGTATGTGTATATCTTTATTTCTATGTAGCGGAGTCTTCGAACGTGATTGTCACTTAAAAGCATTGGGTGAATTGAAATTTCGCAGTTTACGCCACACTTTTACGAGAAACTGATTTTTTAGATATTTTTTTTAATTAAGAAGTGGCAATTTTTTTTAAATATTCTAATAAAAAAAATTCAATACTAGATGTTATATGAAATCAATCAATTCAAATTTTTAACATACTGAAAAATTTGAATATAACCAAAAGATTCGTTTATCGTACCATCAAACGATACAATGAAGACTCTAGTGTAGATGACAGGTCAAGAAGTGGTCGCCCTCGGTCTGTTAGGACTCCAGCAGTGATAAAAGCTGTGAAGGCGCGAATTCAAAGAAATCCCAAACGTAAGCAGAAACTGTTGGCCCTTCAGATGGGGTTAAGCAGAACCACGGTGAAAAGGGTGTTAAATGAAGACTTAGGGCTTCGGGAATATCGAAGAAAAACAGGACATCGTTTGAATGCTCGTCTAATGGACCTGAGACTGAAGAGATGCCGCGCTTTGTTGAAGCGGTACGCGGGAAAAAAATATCGGGAAATTCTTTTTTCGGATGAAAAAATTTTTACCGTAGAAGAGAGCTACAACAAACAAAATGATAAGGTGTACGCACACAGTAGTGAAGAAGCGAGCAACCGTATTCCGCGTGTCCAACGAGGTCATTTTCCATCCTCGCTCATGGTATTGTGGTTTTAGTTAGCGTAGGGTGTTAAAACTGAATGATAGTTCCCAAAGGTTTATACAGTTTATTTGTTATTTTAACACAATAATAGTCAACACCACAAGAAGGAGTATAAGCACACGAGAAAGCAATAAAGCTGAAGTTACAAGGAAATTATAGCTAATCGGAAGCAGCGTTCATTAGAGACATATACGTCGCGCGTGTCCGTAGTGGCGAGCCAACTGATCGAACTGCACGGCCGGCAGCGGAGCCGCTCCATCGGGCCGCGGGCGCCAAGGATGCGTAGCCACCACTATATATATATAAAATTTAACTGCTTGTCCGGAAATAATATTATTTAATTTAACATAAAATATATTTTAGACTAAATACAATAACACTATACAATAAAATAAACTTAAAGCTACACAAAATATATACACGCCACAGTATGGTTGGGAGTTTCTTATTGGGGCTTAACAGAGGTACATTTTTGTGAGAAAGGTGTAAAAACGAATGCAGTTGTGTATCAAAATACAGTCCTGACGAACCTTGTGCAACCTGTTTCTCATACCATGTTCAATAACAGGCACTGGGTATTCCAACAAGATTCGGCGCCAGCTCATAGAGCGAAGAGCACACAAGACTGGCTGGCGGCGCGTGAAATCGACTTCATCCGGCACGAAGACTGGCCCTCCTCCAGTCCAGATTTGAATCCGTTAGATTACAAAGTATGGCAACACTTGGAGGAAAAGGCGTGCTCAAAGCCTCATCCCAATTTGGAGTCACTCAAGACATCCTTGATTAAGGCAGCCGCCGATATTGACATGGACCTCGTTCGTGCTGCGATAGACGACTGGCCGCGCAGATTGAAGGCCTGTATTCAAAATAACGGAGGTCATTTTGAACAAACTTTAGTGTCATAAGAATCTATATTTTGTTAAGTTCATTTTGGTATATGAATGGTTACATAATGAATAAACTTGTTTCAATTATTTTACATTAAACATGTGACAGAATTTATGACCTGACTAGGTATTTTTTACCGTTTTAAGGACACGTTGAATGCTTCTAATAAAATATATTTTCCTTCACAAATTTTGTATAGAATATTTAATAAGCACTGCGTGTAATGAAGACAAAGCCGTTTCAAACTTGATTCGAGTAATTAAGACATTTGACTGCAAAAAAAGCTCAAATAAATCACTTTAAATTTTATTAAAAGCTACCGAAAACGGACATCTGGTTCGTTATTAAAACAAGAGTTAATTATTCCTGAATTAAAGGTAAAAAAACAAGTCGGACGACAACGAGCTTCCCTTTAAATAATTCAAAATGTTTCCTCTGTAAGCTTTGCTCGTATTTTGATCTTTTTACTTTGATCTTGACAATAATGTTTTATTTGGTCCATCACAATTCTGTGCCTGTTTCGTCCATAAGAAATTGTTATTAGCCAATAATTTGTATCGGTCTTTAACACTGTTTAGATGATGGACGTGCTTCTATTACGCTTAACACGTAGTATGTAACACGTAGGCTACAAACTCTCCGTGTTTTAATATCAGTGCAACTAATATTAGAAGTTAACCCACATGATTTTAACTACGTATCTTCGCTCGTGCTTACAGAACCGGAAAACCGGCCTATCCATAGTCTCACCCATAGAGAACAGATGGCCTTGTAAATATTATTTCTGCGCGTATTTTTTTTGCCTACGAAGCAGTATAAAAGTAAATTCCAACCTCATTATCTCCATACTAACTATGATAAGCTTAGGACACTTTTGCGCTGACTGTCTCATATAGCCAAAAGATTTTAAAGGTCTCCTGTAAAAGACAATATAGTTTCGGGTAACAATCTCGAATAGAGTTCATTTCTTAAACTTAGGTGTAAACTCTTGGTGTGACAATTTTATTTCCGCTATTTTCGACTTTCACATTTTATTTTCACTTTCACTACCACCAATAATTGTTATTATACTAAAAAAAAAACACCAAGTATTTAATTTTATTAACACATTTATTTAATTTTGTACATATTTTCCGGTTATATGATTTCTTTTAAATCCATAGGAAGAGTTTTAATGTACATTATGTACAAAATTTGGCAACAACCTTGAGCGTTTCTACTTTATAATATATTATTCACATTTATTCCGATGTAAATTGACTTACAATTAATTTCATACAATATTTATTGTTGGCTAACTTTTAAATATTATACATATTTTATTGGCTTCAAAGTCAGTAACCAAACTTGTAACCAAAGAGACAAAGGACAATAGCATCGTCTAGTAAAGCGTTGGCTTTGACATTTTAAGGTATTGTAGATTTAAATCTTTTTAATTTTCACGAAATCCTCAGAGCAGTAAATTGCATTATAATCATATAAAAGGTCTCACATAGCGTTAAATATAATATTTGTTTTAAGAACACATACTTAATATCTGATGCCAATAAAACTAAATTAAATTATAACTCCGACCTTTTGGCTTTATAATTAACGACTAATCGAAACTACTCAAACACCATAATTGACTTTACAAAACATTGGCACAAATATAATTGCGTTAACTTGTCACCTTAAATTATCAATCCTATTCAGTAAATATTGGTATAATTATCTCTTACAACAACAAATTTACAACTTTTACGACATAAATTGGATTTAATAGGTACATACTAAACTTGTTATATTGAAAAATAAGAGGAATTAAAATTGGATTTAATAGGTACATTAATACTTGTTCTATTGAAAAATAAGATGAAATATCGAATACAAAAAAAATATCCAACAACTAATAAATGTCAAATACACTTCTTCAATGAAAAAAAAACATTTACAGGTAGGTACTGCAAATTCGTTGCTATAGTAATATGCCTTAAAAGCTATTTCGTCTAAATAGGTGGTTTGAGAGGTGTGTTGCCGACGTGTAGGTTGTTCAACTGTGGGAGCAAGATGGCCGCCGTAGCTATAGTTGTGACTAGAACAAATACTGCCAGCAGGGCTCGATCTGCTACCACTGCCACCTGTATTTTAATATTTATTAGACAACGTTATTCTTTTTTTGTTGTTGCCAAAGACTTGATATTACAATCTACGTTATGCTGATGTCTATGAAGGATAGTAACTGTTCAACATCTTTTTTTCATTGCTTAGGTGGGTGGACGAGCTCACAATCCACCTGGTGTGACGTGGTTACTGGAGTCCATAGACATCTACAACGTAAATGCGCCACTCACCTTGAAATATAAGTTCTAAGGTCTCAATATAGTTACAACGGCTGCCCCACCCTTAAAACCGAAACGCATCACTGCTTCACTGCAGAAATAGGCAGGGCGGTGGTACCGACCCGTGCGGACTCACAAGAGGTCCTACCACCAGTAATTACGCAAATTATAATTTTGCGGGTTTCATTTTTATTACACGATGTTATTCCTTCACCGTAGAAGTCAATCGTGAACATTTGTTGAGTACGTATTTCATTAGAAAAATAGGTACCCGCCTGGAATTCGAATACTGATGCATCGCTCAACACGAATGCACCGGACGACTTATCCTTTAGGAACCAGTGAAAGATGCTTGTCTGTCGTCGCCTGTAAATAAATGAGAAATACCTGTTTCCATTCTAAATTGGCTCGCTCGAGTCTTTCATTGGCGGCGACTCGTTGTTCATGTCTTGCTGCGGCCTCTCGCAGCGTGCAACCGCAGCAAACGCACCGGGCGCAGGAGGCGACACAGACCGGCTCACTGCTTGTTGTGCTAGCCCCCCCAACGGTGCTAGCTGCCCCAGCTTGTTGATATAATAGCAAAACAATTGTTTTACTCAAACAAATACATCGCGCTGACGATCTCGCTGAAGATGAGCGTAACCTTCCAAGAATCTTTATGTTTGTCGATCAATCGGCTTTTTTAGTTTCGACGCTTTAAGAATTTATTTAGTTCCACACTGATAAGATAACATTTTCACGACCGCATTTTCATTCTCCATTTTATTGTAAACACATTCAGAGAGATCACACCATATTGATCATTATTTTTAATTTTGTTGCTTCGACGGGCGTCCGAGTTTATGGTCCAAACCCACCACCCTCCTTGAGACATGAGTTCTAAGTTCGACTTCAAACTGGAACGAAATACTGCTTCACGGCTGAAATCGGCAGGATCGTGTTACGTACCCGTGCGGACTTACAAGACGTCCTACCACCGGTATATACGGAAATAAAAATTTTGGCGTCCTTGATTTGTATAACACGCTGTTATCCCTACAGCAGCGCAATGTAGACAACTGATATTAATTGTGAGATATAATTGAGATTTTTCATCATTCATGCCGTGTGTTTATCTGGGGTATATCTGTGTGTCTATCTTCATTTGGGGTATTTAAAAGCTTACCTAGATGATTTTGATTGTGGCGCACAAATCTGGGCGAGGCTGGAGTCAGTGGTACTCCATCGCAACGAACTTCTGCCTTCAACCGCGAACCTGTGCGAGGGTTCACTGGCACACTGCTCTGTGCCCTGCTTTCACCCTAAAAAATGAAATAATATACAATTGACCAAAACTGCGACCAAATCCTACGACTTTTTTTTATATTTTTTTATTTTTCGGCAGACGGGCATATGGCCCACCTGATGGTGAGTGGTTACCGTCGCCTATGGACTTCGGCAATGCCAGGGGCAGAGCCAAGCCGCTGCCTACCAAACTGCGACTAATGGTCTTACGACACTGTGATACAGCAATTTATGATACTCGTCGTACCAATATAAAAAAAGTTGAAAAGAACTCTAGCGATACAGGAATAATGTCTTTTTACTGCAGCTAAAAAAATAGAGTAGTTTGAAATTACATATATGTTTTATCAATTTCACAAAAGATTTTTGTTACAATAAAATTGTTAAAAATTATTTTAGTCACCATTTCAGGTTAGTTAAATCGGTAGAGTGAAAATTAATTTAATTAAAAATCCTACTGATAATTGAAGACCAATATTGTTAAATAAATACAAAACGATTTTTTTAACACGAAAGTCAAATGAAAGGAAACGTATTTGTATTCATAAAAAAGATTATTTTTACTCTGGAAGCACTTTCTAACATTTTAGTAATAAATCATTCTCACTGCGAACTCTTATAACATCGTATTTCGTTGTACCACAGAATTATTCCCTAAATGTGTTACGAGTGACATATGTCGCACTGTCACACATATGAAAATCCTTATGAAAACACAAATTTACATGTTGTCTTGATTGACGACCGTACTAAAGTTATGACAACGATAAGATTAGCTTAATTTAATATATTAACTTTATTTTATAATTAATTAAATATAGTAGTTACAATATACATATGTATACATGTGTATATTCCATAAATAAAAAAATATATAATAGTATTATTATATTATATTTATATGAAATATATAAAAATGAATTGCTGTTCGTTAGTCTCGCTAAAACTCGAGAATGGCTGGATCGATTTGGCAAATTTTGGTCTTGAATTATTTGTAGAAGTCCAGAGAAGGTTTAAAAGTTAGATAAATATGAAAATGCTCGGAATTAAATAAAAATAACAATTTTGTTTTTCCTTTGATGTGTCCCCCGTCGGACGGATTCCTTTTGTTTGTTTTAAGTTTATTTTATACAAAATTTTAGGTCTTTTATTTATCTATTGAGGCACTACGAAGTCTGCCGGGTCAGCTAGTATGAAATAAAAGTTTAGTTAATCGCAAATAAACATTTCAATGACGTTATTATTACAATAGTGGCTGGGCGACCTAAGAATGAATTTGCTCTCCGTACTTCACCTCACTTTTGGACTTCAAGAGCCGTTTTTTTTTTTTTTTTTTTTTTTTTTCCTACCTATGCTGATAGCCTTGAGAGGCTATTTCAGCTTCGCCCTAACGTTAGTAGGTGAGCTCGCGGGGCTCAACCGGAGAGTTGCTAACACTGACCCTAGCAAGAGCAGTGCTTCGCAGAATCTACCACCGGATCGGAAACGCGACCCACTGAGAAGATCCGGCGAGAAACTCAGTGGGCTGTGTCTATGGGTTAGTTCACTCGTCGAACCCTTCGTCGCAAGCGACGGGTTCGACGAGGACGGTGACCGGTGCTTGTGGTGCCTAAAAGCACCGTTAATGGATCAGGAGGATCCGTAATGACGTGCTTTGGGCGACGTCGACGGTTTACCATTCGGTCTACTGGGTCGGGTATGTAATTTCCAGCGGCTACGATGAGAGGGTTCTCATGTCGTGCCGCCTTCTCAAAATGGCGCAGCGATGCCGACTGTAGATACTTACTAAGGGAGTCGAGCTCCAGGTCGTCGTGGAGATCCACATTCCTAAGGAACCAAGGCGCTCCGACGGCTATCCTGCAGAATCGTGATTGAATAACCTGAAGGGATTTCAAGTTGGTGCGGGCTGCGTGAGCGAACACTACGCTTGCATACGTCATGACGGGGCGTATACAAGTTTTGTAGAGAGTTACCTTATTACGGAGGGACAGTTTGCTTCGACTACAAAGCATTGGATAGAGTCGTCCTAGAATAAACGCGGCGCGGTCGCGTACCGTTTTTATATGGGGACGGAATGTCATCCCTCTGTCGAGGGTGACGCCTAGATATTTGACCTTCGAGACCCACGGAATGGGCTGGCCAAAGAGAGTGATGGGACTAACGGCTGAGGTGTTTGCGCGCCTACTACGGAGTGGGATGCTCGAAGTGATGTTCGGAGGGCGACCCCTTTTGAAGAGCACCGCTGCGCTTTTCGTGGGGTTGATGTCTATTCGCCACTTCCGGAACCACTGTCCCAGGGTGGCTACTGCGATCTGGAGTCGCCGATGAAGCAGCGACATCTTCCTACACGAGTAGTAGATAGCCGTGTCATCGGCGAAGAGCGCTAGATGGGTCTCCGGAGACCGGGGTATATCATTGATATACAAACTAAATAATAACGGGGAGAGCGCGGAGCCTTGCGGGACTCCGGCGGTCAGTTGACGGGGACGAGAACGAGTTCCCTCTATTCGATATCGAAACGAACGGTTCGACAAGAAGTCTCGTATGATGAGCACGAGTCTGTCTGGCACTCCCATGTTGTACAGTTTATAAATTAAACCGTTGTGCCAGACTTTGTCGAACGCCTTCGCGATGTCGAAGAAGAGGGCGCCGGTCGGGATTTGTTTACGCCTATTTAGTCCTATCAGAATGTGCTCCGTGAGGCGGTGCACTTGTTGTACGCACGAGTGTTTTGAGCGGAATCCGAACTGTTCGTCAATGAGAATTTTGTTCGCGGTAACAAAATCCCAGAGGCGTTTCCTAAGGAGCCGTTCGTAAATTTTTCCTATCGTCGAGAGGAGACTAATCGGACGGTAACTAGAAGTTTCGTTTGTCGGTTTGCCCGGCTTATGTATACCGATAACGTCCGCTTCTTTCCACACCGCGGGAAAGATGCAGTGCGTCATAGCGGCATTTAAAATTGTAGCCAACATTGCTATCAGTTGGACTGGCAAAAATTTTAGCGCGCGGTTGTGGATGCCGTCGGAGCCGGGTGCCTTCCTAGGTTGTAGGTTGTGGATCGCGTCTCTAACTTCGTCAGTGGTAATGGGGGGTAACGCGTCCGAGGGCGGCAGGGAAGCTCTGCGCTCGACCTCCCTGTCGACTAACTCGGTGTGTTCGGGGTCCGCGTGTTGAGTGCTGGTGGTGCACTGCTCTTGCAGTGCATCGGCCAGCAGCTCAGCCTTGTCATCGTCATCGAATGCCGGTGGTTGGCCTGAAGGGCGTACGAGGGGAGGCATAGTAGCGGTAGTTTCGGATTTGAGAGTCCTAGCTAGTCGCCAGTATGCTTGGTGGGAGGGCGCGAGTTGTTCTAAATAACTATGCCAATTATCGTTACGCGCGTCGCTTAAGCGGGAGTGGACTTCGCGTTGTAGACGACGCATCCGAATCCGGTTTGAATGCGTGGGAAGACGATCGTAGGCCCGGATTGCCGCGTTCCTAACTCTTAAGAGATTCCTAAGATCGGGGGACAGTCTGATGCGGTGGAAGCTGTCCTCCACATCGACTTCTTTAGAAGATCTAATAATCGCGGAAGATATGTGATCGGTAATGATGTTTATGGATTCGACGGTGTCCTCGGGGGATAGATTCGAATCCGGGCCGTAAGGGAGGATTGGCGGAGCGGTGTCGGCTAGGCACGTGCCCAGCTTATTCCAATCCACCATGGTCCTCGTAACAGTGACTGGGTTGTGGGGGCGACCGAGCTGCATAACGACAGGTCGGTGGTCTGAGTCGAGCTCTGACATTGCTTCGATGGAACGCAAGCGCAGAGTTACGTTCCTAAGCAATGCCAGGTCTATAGTGCTCGGACGGAGCGCGATGTTATACGGATAACATGTTGGAGTTGGGGGACCGACTATTTCAAAGGTGAGGTCGTCTATAAACGCGTCGAGACGCCTACCGTTAACGTTAGTACGATGGCAGTTCCACCTAGTGTGGTGGCAATTTAAATCGCCTGCCAGGATGACGGAGTCTCCCATGCCGAACAGTGACTCGATGTCACTGCTCAGAAGGGGCTTGTCCGGGGGGAGATAAACGGATGCGATGACGATCGGCTGGTGTCCCGTCAGCGAGATACGGCACACTGACGCCTCGATATGTGAGAGCGAGGGAGTATCGAGAGGGACAACGTGCAGGGCCCGCCTATAGTAAATGGCAGTCCCGCCTTTGGAGGCGGTGAGTCTGTCATTCCTAACCGTGACGTAATTCGCGACTTTCGGGTCGCGACGCGAGGGCTTCAGACAGGTTTCCTGCACTAGTAGAATATCTACAAGATTATCGCGGAGGAATTCGAAAATTTGATCGCGTTGCCGCGCGAGTCCGTTAGCATTGTAGAATGCTAACGTAAGGGAATACGGTTTTTCTCTACCTTTTTGCGCCATTGATTACCGGTAAAGATTTTTATAAAGTGCGGGACACGGACTCGTATACGTCCATGTGATCGAACGCGGCCGCGAGTCTCTGTTCGGGGGTTACCGACCTACGTATCGCGTCTGCGAACGATCGCAGACGGTCGAAGTTAACAGCGGTGACGAAGTCGCGCACGAGCGCGAAGTCGTTGACGGCAGAGGGTTGCGGGGGGCGGAACGCGGGCGCGGGGCGAGGTGCGAGCAGGGGCTGGGGCGCGGGGCGTGTCGCGAGCGGGGGCGGGGGTGCGGTTTGCGTTCCCGCCTTCGTATACGGCAGCGGCTTTTTCCACGCTGAAACCGTGGGAACTGCAGCCGGCACGAAGGCAGGTTTCGGCACTGAGGGTGCCGAAGTCTTTGGGCCGACGGTTCGCGGAGCTGGGAGGGTTGAACGCTTGCGCGGAGCCCTAGGACATCCACGGTAGTTCGCGGGGTGCCCTTGCTTAAGGCATAGGACACAGCTTGGAGGTTCGGTCGCGGTTTCCCTAACACGCGAGCAATCTAGTGTGGCGTGGTCGCCGAGGCACTTTACGCAGCGGGGGCGCGCGTGGCAATTACGAGCCGAGTGGCCGTAAAGCTGACATCGGTAGCACTGCCCGGGAGTGCCACGCTTATGGGGGGCTTCGATCGAGATCCCGGATAGGCCGCAAATTGTCGTGAGACATGCGATCTTCTTTTTGGCCTCCGGGGTGGGTTCTAACGCCACGAGTATCATATTATAGGGCTGTTTGCCCCGCCCGCTGTGCATCCGGTGCACACTAACTAGCGGGAGGGACTGAGCGGTCAGATCCTCCTTAATGTACTCGATATCTAGCTCTTTTGGGACTCCGCGTATTACTACGCGGAGCTCGCGGTCCTCCTGAAGAGCATAGGTGTGGAAACCTATGTTCTCCTTTCGGAGGTATGCTGAGAGGGCCCTATGGTCGCCCGGCGTTGCGACCTTAATCTGAATCCCATGCGCGACGTTACGCGCATGGGTGTAGTTAATTTTATTTGCCTGAAGGGCCTGGGACACGCGATTCCACGCTGTCTTCTCTTGAAGTATCAGCGGGGGCGGGGCAGCTACTTTGGGAGCGGGCGCGGGCTTGGGACGCGGCGGCGGGGTTACGCGGCGAGCGGAGTCCGACTCCGGTGTCACGACTACCTGCGGGCGGGAGGCGGTCGCGGATTTAGTTTGCTTCGTCGTGGAGCTCCGGGACTCCACGGCGCGAGTACGCTTTTTTCCGCGCGTTACGGTTTGGAACCCATCCGAAGTTCCAGGCTGAGGGCTTGACGCGGATTCGAAATCCATCTCCGATTCGGTATCGGAGCCTGAACTCGAAACGATCGAGGTCGCGACGGAAGAAGCGCGCGATGACGTAAACGACGCGGGCGCGGGGGTGGGGGTAGCGTTAGGCGCTACGTGAGCCGCATCGTGGGAACGTGCGCTCGAACTTGACGCGGCGGCGGGGGGCGCGCGGCGTGCCTCCGAGGCACGTTTGAGATACGCGGCGACGGACGCGGGGGGGAGGGATTGCCACGGGCGGCCCTAAACTCTAGGTACTCGGCCCTAATTGACGGGTACCTATCCCGGAGGAACCCGACAATATCACTAGCGTCTTCTTTCTCCATTCTTCGGTCTTCTTGCCCGGGGGGGGCGGCCCCGGGACTTTTGTTGAACTCGCCGAAAGGCGAGGCCCCGGATAGGATTTGTAACCCCCCTGTGCTGCAGGACAGCAAGGAGCAGGGGGGGGGAATGCCTATGCCGTGAAAACGGCAATCGGCGGGGAAAAGGAAAGGAACCCGCTCGGGCTGTATAGTGCTACAGCAGGCAGAATCGCGAGCGGGGGTCTAGTCTTGAAAAAGACTGTTGTTTTTGGGAAGGGTTAGGAAATCGCTAGCCTGTGAGTGCCACAGGAAGCTGAACGTAGCGATTGGTTTTGCCTTGAAAAAGGCAGTTGGTAAGGGTGGGTTCGCGGTTACAAAACTTTAGCGCACAAAAATGGACCTCGATACGCAGATCGCAAGCGACCAACGGATCGGCACGTCCGCACTACTGAATTGTACGCACGATGTATTCACGGTCACTACACTGTCGAGCACAACTGTGAGTTCAGAGACGCAGCTCGCAAGCGGGCCACGGATCGGAAAGCACGTCCGCGCACGACCGAGTCGTGAGCGAGAATGTTTTGCTGCAAGAGCCGTGAAATCTTTTTCAAAACCATTGAAACGGCAGTATGTTTCCACTCGATTGAAACAAGAAAAAACTTCCTTCATCGCACGCTCATCTTCCAATTCCAGATGACCGAGTCAGCGCAAGAAAGAACACATCATCCCATTTTTATTCGGCTCTAACAAAAGCTCCCAAAGGACGCAATTACTTTCATCAAATTACTGAAAGTAAGATTAACGATGTACGTTCACAATCTATACTCGAGAGCAATGAATGCGGGTCACCTAAAGGAAACTATAAATCTTGGAAATTAAGAATGCTAGCTTCATAAAATAAACGGTGTTTAATAGACAATTTAAATACCCCTTAAATAAAAGTAATAAATTTTATATTATAAGTCATTACATTTTATTTATAAAAAATTTTACTGGTTTTTTACTGGTGGTAGGACCTCTTGTGAGTCCGCGCGGGTAGGTACCACCACCCTGCCTATTTCTGCCGTGAATCAGTAATGCGTTTCGGTTCGAAGGGTGGGGCAGCCGTTGTAACTATACTGAGATCTTGGAACTTATATCTCAAGGTGGGTGGCGCATTTACGTTGTAGATGTCCATGGGCTCCAGTAACCACTTTACACCAGGTGGGCAGTGAGCTCGTCCACCCATCTAAGCAATAAAAAAAAAAAAAATTACACAAAAAAAAAAGCTGATCTTGCCTCAAAACAAAATTGGAAACATGACATTTTTGTACAGCGATTTGATTTTCTTGAATTTTAATACTTTTTATTGCCTCCCCGTGCTTCCATTACTGCGTTTACGCGGCTTGGAATGCTGTACACCAAGTTTCTTATACGATTTTGATAAATTTTCTCCCATTCCTCTGTGAGAGCAATTTTGAGCTAACGAAGCGTGATTGGGGGAGGGATTCTTAGTTTCCGAGATTTATAGGTTTTTTTTAAGTGACCCGTATTCATTGTTCTCGAGTGTAGTAATATCACGCGTTAGGTTTAGTCTTGAAGTTTGAGATTAGGATCTCAATTTTAATGTCAAATACGATTTCGATATTAAGAATTATAAAATTTAAAGAGCACCTAAAAATAGGCTTAACAGACGAATGAGAAGTACTTTCAGCATATCATAAGCACATCAATGAGAATGTGAGTTTTTAAATTCAGTATTTTTTTTATTCGGTAAGGTCGTTACAAAAAACCGTCCCTATAATATTCATTATCCAACATCGTAATTTTGAACATCCAGTCAATCTTAGGACTTAAGATTTAACCTTTGAATGTTCGAAAAAGTGTCAACTTAACATTCAAACTCGCACGAAAGAAATATAAATAAGCTCATAAGCCGCAGATTTCTCAAAGTTTAGTACGTAATATTTATCGATTCACGACGAACTTTTAATGGTTACAGCAGATTACCAAATCCAATTCGAAAAGTTGACACATCTTTTTTTTTACTTTGAGAACGTAACTTATGTAAGTTTATTTTATTTAAATTTGTGATTTTCGATTCAACGATTTGATTTACTAAAATTGTTCCGTACATAAAAGTTCATAATATATTTCAGAACAGCAACATAAAAATACGTTCCCAATGAACATTTTGTCGAATCTAGAGCCAAATTACATGAGACGTAAAATCACAAAATTTCGCACTGCACTGGTACGCGATTTTGTGACGTAATAGTTCAGTGAAAAGATTGACATTGCGTGAGACGTTTTTTTTTTTTTTTTTTTTTATTGCCTTTGTAGGCAGACGGGCATACGGCCCACCTGATGGTGAGTGGTTACCGTCGCCCATGGACTTCAGCAATGCCAGGGGCAGAGCCAAGCCGCTGCCTACCGCTAATTGTTGATACCAATGTTTCATGAATAGAAGTCACAATGTTCTCGAACGGAGTTAGTTACCTTTGCGTCAATGTCGAAGTTGATGAACAGAAGGCGCGCGAGTCGATGTAGCACGACGTCACGCACCACCGCCGGCACAGGCTGCCCTCTCACTCCTCTACGAGAAATATCTTACGTTCAAAATATTACTCATAGTACGTAAAGCACTTTTTAATACGCTTTTATTAGCTTTTTTTTTTGTTGTTGCTTAGATGGGTGGACGATCTCACAGCCCACCTGGTGTTAAATAGTTACTGGAGCCCATAAACATCTACAACGTAAATGCGCCACCCACCTTGAGATATAAGTTCTAAAACATCAGTATAGTTACAACGGCTGCCCCATCCTTCAAACCGAAACGCATTACTGCTTCACGGCAGAAATAGGCAGGGTGGTGGTACCTACCCGTGCGGACTCTCAAGAGGTCCTACCCTCAGTAAAGTAGCTTCAGACGTATATGTATGTTAGTATGTAACGGAATCTTTGAACATGATTTTGACCCCCTCCAAAACGTCGGATTAACTCGAAATTTGGTATACTTATTAAGGACCAATAACAGTTCAATAGAAAAAAAAATAAAAAAATTGATATTCAACTAAAAAATGAAAAATAAACAATAGTTTAAAAAAACTATCAAAATACGCTTTTATAGAAAATACAACTAAACATAGAAAATAAATTTGAATTAAAAATAGTGTAAGGAAAAATGATTTCATTGCAAAAGCGTGGGATGCATGGTATCAGTAGTTATAAAAATTTTATGAACAGATATGAGTAGAAGGGTTATTTTGATTTTATCCTGAAAAACACCCCACGCTTTTTTACGATAAAATCATTTTTCCTCACACTATTTTTAATTCAAATTTATTTTCTATTTTTTAGTTATATTTTCTATAAAAGCGTATTTTGTTAGTTTTTTTTAAACTATTATTTATGAAGTCCCGTATTCGTATAGCCTTGTACTATTGTTGATAACAAGTTTTAATTAAGACGATACGGGTGGACAACCACAGCCTCACTGGTGGTAGGACCTCTTGTGAGTCCGCGCGGGTGGGTACCACCACCCTGCCTATTTCTGCCGTGAAGCAGTAATGCGTTTCGATTTGAAGGGTGGGGCAGCCGTTGTAACTATACTTGAGACCCTTAGAACTTAGATCTCAAGGTGGGTGGCGCATTTACGTTGTGTATGAGCTCCAGTAGTCACTTAACGCCAGGTGGGCTGTGAGCCCGTCCATCCAAACAAGTAATAAAAAAAAAGCTTTCTCGAACTACTTAAAACTCCGTAACATAATTAGATAAAAACCTTCTAAATTGTAAATCAGCGTGGTGACTGTGTGGATATATGTTTTTTTTTTCATTTAAATACATACTATAAATGAAAACATTATTAAAGGCTGTTCAGAAATAAACCAGTTAAAGGTATTTAAAATTCACGAAGACAACTCAAAGCGCTACAGTGAACAATGACGTCAATATACAAATCCGCTACGAGAATTGTATACCGAAAATAGCGCTCCACGATATAAACGGAAACTTTAACGATTTCATTTTTCAAATCCTCATATTAGATTTAGTAATACATTACATATGTACTTACGTATGTATTAATCAATCAATAAGCTTATTACTTTTTTTTGTACTGTGTATGTGAATTTTTGTCCCGACTAGGTAGTTTGGTATAGCCGGTCAGTTCCTTGGCATAGGTACATTGGGTCTGGACACACCAATAGCTCCTCAATCGAAGATAGATACGGAACTAGCCCAGCAATATATCTTAGGTCCCGATGCACGAATTGAATTTACTTCTACTTTAAAAACAATATCATCTTCAAATCACTATGTTTCGATTTTTAAAATCATTCAATATTGTTACGCCGGTAAGAGTAATCCATCTATCGCCGAATAGTTGAACGAATATCCATCTATCTAGCAGCATCTAGAACGCTCGAGAAGTATGACGTCATCTATTGTCAGATAGCGGAAGCACAATACTAGACTTTTGTGAAATATTCTCGACGATTCTAGGGATTTCGTCCCGACTATAAAAGCGTTGCAGAGATGGCACGCAGTCAGAGAGTCAGATACTCGTCGAACTCGACAAAGAGGTCGACGTGCAACCTAACCCATGCATCAGCCCGCTGAGTTTCTCGCCGGATCGTCTCAGCGGGTCGCGATTCCGATCCGGTAGTAGATTCATTCGCGAAACAATTGCTCTTGAGTTGTTAGGTCTCCTTCGGAGGCGCTCGGGCAGTTGTTAGCAAATCCCACCCCTCTTGGCTGAGCCTTTGCTCGCCCACCTGTCCTGGTGAAACTGGAAAGGCCTTCGGGCCACCAGTAAACTTTCAATCATAAAAAAAAAAAAAAACGCAGTCAGATAGTATTCGGAACTACTCGAAGCGAAACAGCGAACGAATCACCTGAAGCGAATTGAGAATTTTAAGGTGCTTGTGAAGTGTTCTAAGTGTTGAATACAGTGTTTACTTGTAATTCGGTAGAATTTTATTTATTCCGAACCCCAGCGCGTAACAATATATTTATTAGATATGGCTGTGATTATTACCTATCTGCTGAAATGTTTGTCTTACATTTTCTAGACTGAGTAGTTTCCTTAAACCAACGTGTTTTATCACCATTTTTGTCTTGCATCGTAAAACATCATATCGAATAACAACCATAATTTTAACCAAGGTTTTAAGTATAATTCTCTTAACCAGATCTGTAGCAATATAACAAAAGGAAAATTGAGGAAATTGACTGTTTCAACCCTTGTTTGTTAACTTGTAGCCAGTAATTAATTCTATTCAGTATAAATGAAGGACGAAATTGATATTAGCGAAATATAAATTTCGAGATGAATTTCAATCGGAGCATGCCTTTATTAAAATGAAAACATGATAATGTAATTATTAAAAAATTTCAGCGTTTTCATACATTTCAAGTGGTTTTGTTATTTATTTATTTTCGGCAGACGGACTCATTTAATTTAAGTGATTATTCCCGGAGTTCGTAGATATGACAACCTGGACACCTCATATTTATTCGAAGTTTTGTATAATATTGTATTTCAATTGTCTCATTCGTCAAACCAAAACGTAGTTGGGGCGATAGCTTAGAATAATGGCACCTTGTATTTGGTTTACCAGCTCTACCACCAGTATTCTAAAAGTCATTCTATGCCCCCCTGTAGATATCTAAGGGATCTTAAATTTTCACAAATCAGTTTAAGCTAATCCTCACCGACCTCTAAAATAAAATACCGGGTCGTACCAATTGCGAGATTTTAAAAACATGCAAACCACGCTCTTGACACGAATAAAATCATATGTCACGAGAGACAAAAATGAATTGGTGAATTTGAATTAACTAGTGGTCGCCCGGTAGTCGAAATTCGATTATAATTAATTAAATACTTCTATAATCACAGATTTCGCCAAGACTACACTATAGACAATTAATATTAAAGATAAACAATAATAACCTATTCTCAATTTTACCACAGACTATTTACAATAGCAAAAGTTTGACAAAAGAGCATATGGCCGTTTTCCAATTACAGCACAAGAGCGCATTATGCGGCATAATACTCAACTTAGCTTCAGCATAATTCGGCATTGTGCGTCACTAAGTCCCATTATGCTCTGTAATTAACCATTGCTTAATGGTAGTTTTCCAATTACAGAGCATAATGCGACTCAGTAACGCACAATGCCGAATTATGCTGAAGCTTAGTTGAGCATCATGCCGCATAATGCGCTCTTGTGCTGTAATTGGAAAACGGCATATATGTGCGAGTGTGTCAAATACATGGTGGTGTGTATAATTTTTTTTTATGGTTTAATGTATTAGTAATGCATAATTTTTCAAAAATATTAGTATTCTGCACTCCTCCTCTATATTCTCTATAAGTGTGGGAATTTTTATACCCCTCCGTCCGCGCAATTTTCGTAAAAAGGGATACAAAGTTTTAGCTTCGCGTATTAATATATAGATAAAAATAATTACTTTATTATTGTACACTGTCCGGAAGAGGGTAGAAAGTTTTTGAGCATTTGTCTAATTCCGTGGCACGCTATATAGCCCAAATCTTTGACGGATACTGACATATTATGTGTCAGTCGTTTCATCATAGTTAGAGTGACGAAGGATAATCATTCAATAAGGTGTCCACGAAAAAAATATAACAATATTTCTTTTGTGCGCGAATCAAAACGTTAAGCGTGGTAAAAGAAAGAAATAAAACATATTTGTGTGTAGTTTAACTGGTGCTATTTAAAAACCACCGATTGAATGATTGATATGTCCTCATATGCGAAACCTTTGGCAACTTAGCTTTTTTTTCGCTTTTTGACTATTATTTTTAAATGCAGTCGAGTTTTGTATTTCATTTGAAACAAATGAAGACGCCTTATGCTGCTTTTCATATTATTAAAATAAAAATCACTTTGTCGAATTAAAAATATTTATATCGTTTGGTTCAAATATCGATATACGAATTACGTATTAGCGGCCTGAATAATTAATGAGTCATAAATATTCGTGACGTAGAAATTGGACACAGCAATTAACGTTAATTTAATGTTTCCAATCAGCAGAAATCTGAATTTTATAATGTTGCAGTAGGATATGCGAATAGTTTGTTCGAATTTAACATTTGTTATATACCTTTTTATATAATTTGAAAAACCGAATCAACAGTCGTTTTGGAGAATAATGTGCACAAATGAAAAATAATCTTTACGACTTATTAGTATTAGATTCGTTTCTGGAAATGAACAGAAAATAAGATTTTCCTATATATTATTAGGACGATTTATTTCAGGTAGTTGAATTTACTAAAAGTAGTAAGCGACACCTACCGATCCCTATGAAAACAAACGCCCAATCGAGTACTAGGTCATCCGTCCTGGTTAAGCGGCAAAGCCTCCGGGCCAACCGCAATCTTTTCATCCAAAAAAAGAAGTACTCAGGTCATTCTTTGCTCAGTCAGACGGTAAGGCTGTCAAAGCCTACATTCCTCTGCTTCTTTCCACGCCAATTTTATTATTTTCCGTTTTGCCGTTATTCTTGTTTTGAATATCAACTACTATTTGTCTGACCGCAAATTTACTAGAAATCACTAAATTATTGTTGAAATCAAGCTATTTTAGTGTATATTATTATTCGCGAATCGTATACATAATCAAATATACTAGAGGTCCCGCAAATTCGACTATAATTAATTGGAATTGTAAGTTTGTACACTATTATGATTGTATTTTATACTTCTATAATCACAAATTTCGCCAAGACTACAGTATAAAAAATATTAACAAAGACAAACAATATATAATCTCAATTTGACAACAGACGTCAAGAACAAAAGTTTGACAATAAATAGTATGCATGCGTGTGTGCGTCAAATACATGGTATGTAGTGTGTGTAATGTTTTCTTTATTGATTTAATGTATCTTTTATGCATTATTTAAAACAAATATTAGCATTGTGCACTTCTTCTCTATATTCTCTATAAGTGTGGAAAATTTCATATTCCTCCGTCCGCGCAATTTTTGTAAAAAGGGATACAAAGTTTTTGCTTCACGTATTAATATATTAGATTTAATCACTAACAACTCTGATCACGAAAGCCGAACGTCGTCAACTCACTACATAGTATAAAACAAAGTCGCTTTCTCTGTCCCTATATCTGTCTGCCCCTATGTATGCTTAAATCTTTAAAACTACGCAACGGATTTTGATGCGGTTTTTTTAATAGATAGAGTGATTGAAGAGGAAGGTTTATATGTATAATAACATCCATTAAACAGTGGAGAAATCAATAATAAATTACAGTTTCCGAAGCGAAGCGAGGGCGGGTCGCTAGTAGACAATAAAAGAAAACCATACAGTTTTTATTATATTTTGAAGTAATCGTAGGTTGCATCGTTTTTTTGTAGTTATTTTCAAATTTCTATTCGGTAAAATTTTATGATTTTCCC
This sequence comes from Bombyx mandarina, assembly GCF_030267445.1. Classification (NCBI taxonomy): domain Eukaryota; kingdom Metazoa; phylum Arthropoda; class Insecta; order Lepidoptera; family Bombycidae; genus Bombyx; species Bombyx mandarina. Next base: position 11,837,752 of record NC_143212.1, on the reverse strand, counting down.
TGTATGCGAAACACAACTAAAATTGAACTAACGCGGGAAATTCTTTGCCTCGAGAAATTACGAGTGGCGACTGCTTAATGTGTTCGCGCTTAATTTTGGGGTTCCATGAAAACATACACAGAACGACAAATTGTTATTTTGATAACAAAGCGCTATTTTTGGGATACTCTATGCTAGCAGCTAACTAATAATTGCCTTCATACAAGATCCTTGATCTATAGATAAACACCACAATGAAATACTGGCCTGTAAGATATGTTGAGGGTGACCACGGATAGTGAAGCTGAAAATGAAACTAGGCACGTGCTGACTCCGTAGTACAAACCTGCAACATAAATTTATGTTTTTCTTTTGTTTGGTAAATTGCAAATTCAAGAGTGTGACAGCCATAAATAAAATTAATTGCATTAAAATGTAAAAGTAACACATCCTTAAGCTAATAACAAGATTCTACAGCTAGACTGACTAAAAAAAGTGTTGAAATAAAAAAGTTCTACCACAGCGTTTTAATTTTAAAGAGATTGTAATTTTTAACAAATCGCTTAGACCCTACAGCACTCTCCTACTGGTTCGCGAGAAACATTGTAGCTTTAAATATTTAAATCGAAATAAATTTACTAAACATTTTCTATTACATCTCGGCGTTATATTTTGTATTTTTCTAATTGCAAAATAATAACATAATCTTACTTATAAGCGGAGTCTTTTCAGTTGGCGGTAATGTATCTCTAATTGTCATCAGGAAGACGGTCATGGATAATAATGCGCTTATCCCCAATGTCACTTTTTCTCCGGATTCCGACGGCACGTAGAAAACAAGGAGTGCTTCAAAATTAATGAGCTTTTAATTGCTTTGATCATACTTACAATTCACACATAGGTACTAGCTCGTAATTATTATAGAGAGTATTATTACTCCAAAGCTTGATGTTTCTATGGGCATTACCCGATAATATAATTTAATAAGGGAACGCCGTTGAGCAAGGTGATAGTAATAAGTATTAGACGTATTTTTTTTTTTTATTGCTTAGATGCGTGGACGAGCTCACAGCCCCCTGATGTTAAGTGGTTACTGGAGCCCATAGACACCTACAACGTAAATGCGCCACCCACCTTGAGACATAAGTTCTAAGGTCTCAGGTATAGTTACAACGGCTGCCCCACCCTTCAAACCGAAACGCATTACTGCTTCACGGCCGAAATAGGCGGGGCGGTGGTACCTACCCGTGCGAACTAACAAGAGGTCCTACCACCAGTAAAAAAAAAAAAAAAAACTACTTTACGTATAAACCTTTTTTTTAATTATCATAAAACTATTTCCGACCTGTGACGTTAACTATCGACACTTCGGAAATGATATAAATGCATACACAAATAAAAAATTAAATGAAAAAAAATATATACAAATAAAAAAGCGAGTTTTAACTTTAAAAGTAGTTTTAAATATTACCTACAAAGTGAGCTAACAAATTGTTAAAAAAAACCATTAGAGTTAACCATTTCGTATAAATGGCACTTAAATTTTCGAAAACATTGGTAATGTACACAAAAGCTGTCAGCTGCTTAAACTAAACTCGATAACGGTGGATCGCTTGTTTCCACCGAGCCCTTGAAAGGTTAGGCCTTTAAACGCTAACAGGGTCTCGTTAAATTTCGAAAGAAAGATTGTTTAACTTGTAATTTTATCGAGATGAAAATTTACGAAAATCACGTTCCTTTCTTGTCTATTGTTTGTATAGCCGTTATTAAAAGCGGTTCCCCGAATTAGACGTGAGAATTCAATGGTAAAGGACGGTTGATGGCTTGGAACCAGACGATTTTTTGTTTTTCAAAACACCTTTTTAATTCTCATTCGGTTTTCATGTAAAGGCCCTTATCTCTTCCCCGAAGTTTGATAGTTGATTTTGATTAATATCAGCTACTGAATAATCATTTTCTTTAATATAATCTCCAAAACGTACATATTCATAAAAAAATCCAATTCAAAGCCGGTCTCATAAAAAAACACAAAGACAACTTGATGTCTCTTCAGATTAAGAAATTCCTCACATATTCCAACGCACATATTGTGAGCAAAGTATATTTACTTAATACTGTCATTGTACTTGAACAAATGGATAAAGATTTCTTCTTTTTGTTCACACCCGAAACTGAATAGTAACTAGATCATCTCTTTTCTGGATTATTGTCACCAAAGGAGGATGTAATCATAGGAACCATTCCATAGAATTAAATGGATATTGTAAAATAAATAATACCAGGATATCCTAAGGAATATTACATTTTTGTTATGTAAGCCATAGGCAATAGATTAGAGTACAGTAAAATGAGTTTGATTGTACATAACAGTAAAAAAAAACAACTTTAAATACAAAAATAGACTCGTAGAGACCGAGTCTTTGTCGACTGGTACAGAAGGCCTTAAGCATTAAGTGCACCACTGTAATTTTGTGCATAAAGTTACATAAATAAATATAAAGTACAATAGTACGGATCTTAGCGCTAAGAGTAATCATTTTTCAAAGAACCATCAGATCGACAAGCTTCATTTAAGGACAGGTATGAAATAACGTAATAAGTGTTTGAAAAAAAAGTTGATTACTTACCAATTCCGTTGATGAGTAAACATGGGAGAATAAGGTTGAACACGTAGAACATCGGTCTCCTACGTAACTTAATTACATACGTTATATCAGGGTAGGGTTCAACGCAGCAAGAGTAGTACTGATCATGTCTGATAGCCTCGAAACTGACCAAATCAAATTCACCGTTGGTTTGATAGTTGGTAGTATCACCCTCGTCGAATTGCTTTTTTAAATCCAACTAGGAATGAAAAAAAAAACACTGTTGTTATTCTGGGTTACCCCATTCGAAAACCATGTGATAAAACATTATATCAGGGTAGGGTTCAACGCAGCAAGAGTAGTACTGATCATGTCTGATAGCCTCGAAGCTCACCAAATCAAATTCACCGTTGGTTTGATAGTTGGTAGTATCACCTTCGTCGAATTGCTTTTTTAAATCCAACTAGGAATGAAAAAAAAAACACTGTTGTTATTCTGAGTGACCACCAATTTGCATAAAATGAAGTTTATTTAAATTTCCTTGTTCAGGATCAGCTTTATAGAGCTGTATAAATTTCTAGATTCGACACAAAAACAAAAGTCTTTATAACAATTAATTAAAATATCAGCATCTTTAAAATTATGTTTGTGCACATACTCGTAGTTGTGTTGTACAACGTTGCGCAGAAGAAATCAAACAGGGCTTAGTCCACAAGAGTAGGTAGGTACCGCCACCATGTCTGTTTCTGCCGCGCAGTCATGCAGTCCGGGTTGAATGACCAGGCAGAGACAGTTATACAGACGTTATACAATGCAATTGAGTATTCGACCTCATGTCGACATCTCGGGGTGGGTTGAGTTTACGTTGTGATGTCTATAAGCTTTGCTAAGCGCTTTACACCAGGTGGGTCATGAACTCGTTCATCCACCTAACCAATAAAATAAAAATCAAAATGTGAAAACTTAAACGAATTCGTAGCTTTGCTTAGTGCCTTAGAGAAAACTCATACAGTTTCTAGCTGTTTATAGCATTAATTAAATTTGCACAACAAAAAAAAACATTTCTCAAAAAAAAATACACATTTCCAAGAGCATCTGTGAGGCCTTTGAGGAAAAACATGTAACGGACGCGCTGCAAAGGGGTTTTTAACGTGACATTTAAATATGTGCATTTAAAACGGAAAAACGAAACGCACAAGTAAGCTTTAACTCTCTTAAAGCTTTTTGTTCACACAAGCGTCTATCCTCCGCCTGCACCTAGCTTTACCTTAATAACAAAATTAAATGATAGTCATTAAAGCAACTTTACATTATAAGAGAAATGGGCTGTTTTCGCGAAATCGCCACTTTAGCCCTGGGCGAAGATATAAATAACAACATCGAATTAAAATTTTATGCTAAATTGGATACTGCTTCGATTAAACTACTTTTACGTTTGAACATAAAAAAAATACATTTATTTTTTAAGCATTTTTATACCTGTACAATATTATTTTCTCATTTGTAAACAAATTGCTCAAAATGTCATATTTGAGTTTTACTTGCTACTAGAGACCCACCCTCGCTTCGCTTCGGAACATTAAATTTTATTATTGATAGCTGAGTCCCGCGATGTTACCTGCGATTATTGTCAATTATCGGCGAAGCTAGTTTTAAAAACGTAGCCTAAGTTACTCCTTATAATATCATCAGCTACCTATCAGTGAAAGTCCCTTCAAAATCGGTCTAGCCGTTCCAGAGATTAGCCGGAACAAACAGACAGACAGACAAAAATTGTAAAAAATGTTATTTTGGTGTATGTACCGTATATAACTATATAGGTATATTCATATGCATGTACTAGGCTGCACTAAAAGTATCGGGAATGGAATATTTCCACTGTTCCTGACATATTAAAATCTTTTTAATTGAAAACTCCTTGGTTTCAAAATCGAATACCATTTATTTATTTAAAAAAAGATTCTCGGTCTTGTCACGAGGTTTTGTCAAACTTGTTTAGTCGTTGAGAAAATGGAATTGACTCGAGAAAATTCAAGAGCGATGATTTATTATGACTTTCGAAGTGGTTTAACACAAAAACAGTGTGTTGACCGGATGATTTCTGCATTTGGTGATGAAGCCCCATCCAATACCACAATTTATCGCTGGTTTGCTGAGTTTCAACGTGGACGTGTCAAGCTGAGTGATGATCCCCGTCAAGGTCGTCCAAAAACTGCAGTCACCCAAGAAAACGTTGATGCTGTGCGTAAGCTGATTGAGGAAGATCGACATGTGACATACCGCGAAATTCAGGAAACTTTAGACATTGACATGAGTCAAATACATATAATCTTGCATGAACAATTAGGTGTAAAAAAGTTGTTTTCCCGATGGATACCGCATTCGCTCTATGAAGAGCAAAAAGCGGCTCGCGTTACTTGGTGCGTCAGAACTCTCGAAAGATTCCACGCAGGATCCTCAAATGCTGTATACAACATTGTATCAGGTGACGAATCCTGGATATACGCGTACGAACCCGAAACAAAAAACCAGTCACGAGTTTGGGTGTTCGAAAATGAGTTAAAGCCAATAAAAATTGTTCGTTCACGGAGTGTTGCAAAAAAAATGGTGGCCACGTTTGTCTCCAAAACCGGCCATGTTACGACTATTCCTCTTGAGGGACAAAGAACGGTTAATGCAGAATGGTATGCTAGCATTTGTTTGCCACAGGTCGTTTCTGAACTCCGTAAAGAGAACTGCAACCGCCGCATCATCCTCCATCACGACAATGCGAGTTCTCACACCGCGCACAGAACAAAAGAATTTTTAGAGCAAGAAAACATAGAATTATTAGACCATCCGCCGTACAGCCCCGACCTAAGCCCAATGATTTCTATACTTTCCCTAAAATAAAGAATAAATTGCGTGGACAGAGATTTTCATCACCTGAAGAAGCTGTGGACGCCTACAAAACGGCCATTTTGGAGACCCCAACTTCCGAATGGAATGGTTGCTTCAATGATTGGTTCCATCGTATGGAAAAATGTGTCAAATTTCGCGGAGAATACTTCGAAAAGCAATAAATACATTTTTAAATAGTAATGTTGTGTCACTTCGTTAATTCCCGAAATTTTCAGTGCCGCCCTCGTAGTAAAAAGAGGCTATTTCCATATTACAAACAGACATTCCAATTTTATTTATATTTATAGATGAAACAGGTCACTGACCTCGTCAAGAACTTGAGTATATTATATAGCATGTGAAAATCATTAAATATATATGTGACCGTGGATCTCAAGTACATTTGAATCATGTTGTCGGTGGCCTTGAAACATTATTATATACTTATAATGATTTCAGCTGTAAGCCAGCCCTATTTAAACACACATGTTTGTCGTTTTTTATTCGTGTTCCATTAGTAATACAGTGTCATAGATGGCTATATGTGTGTAGTTTTAGCAAATAGTTATTATTGATATTTAGTTGGAATACAATAGGGGAAAAAATGGAAGAAAAAAGAAAGAGAAAACTATCGAAGTTGGCCGATGACGAAACCCACGCATCGTCAACATCAACCCCAATAATATGTCTATGTTGTTGTCGTCGTGGCCTAAAGGATAAGACGTCCGGTGAATTCGTATCTACGATGCACCGGTGTTCGAATCCCGCAAGCGGGTACAAATTTTTGTAATGAAATACGTACTTCACTGTTGTTCACGATTGACTTCCACGGTGAAGGAATAACATCGTGTAATAAAAATCAAACTCGCAAAATTATAATTTACGTAATTACTGGTGGTAGGTAGGACCTTTTGTGAGTCCGCACGGGTAGGTACTACCACCCCGCCTATTTCTGCTGTGAAGCAGTAGTCCTTAGAAACTATATCTCAAAGTGGGTGGCACATTTACGTTGTAGATATTTATGGGCTCCAGTAACCATTTAACACCAGGTGCGCTGTGAGCTCGTCCATCCAAGCAATAAAAAAAATGTATAACTATATATTTATCTTAGCTCATTCACCAACCCACTGGGTATAGAGATTCTGTCCGGGCAGAGAGGTTTTCTCCGAGGCCCATTCCGTGCAACGCCTGTAGAATCCAAAACAAACCCTTTATTTTTACTAAATAGTTGCACTTCGTGTTCTTAATATCTCATGAAACTCGATGTAAAACGTGGCCGGATTTCACAAGTAATTTATTTAATACTAGCTGACTCGGCAGACTTCGTAGTGCCTCAATCGATAAATAAAAGACACATCAAGGGGACACATCAAAGGAAAAACAAAATTGTTATTTTTATTTGATTCCGAGCATTTTCATATTTATCTACCTTTTAAACCTTCTCTGGACTTCTACAAATAATTCAAGACCAAAATTAGCCAAATCGGTCCAGTCGTTCTCGAGTTTTAGCGAGACTAACGAACAGCAATTCATTTTTATATATAGAGATTGTTGATGATAATGGTGTTCCCGCAAATAACAGAACTAATAACCTTTACAACCTCGTTTCGAGAGCATGAAATTAAATTACATGGAAACGTATTTGTACAATGTAGTTTGAGTGGAACATAACTAATTTGCGATATGCAAAAAACTCTTCATTCAACAGAGGTATCATTACCGGTAATGGCCCAAATGATGGCAAGAAAAATATTATTGTTTTGAAGAAATACTTTACTTTTACCACATTGCGTTCAAAACAATTGAGAAAACCTTTTGCAATTAAATGTGCTAAATTACCCAGTCTATACATATGTAATATTACGATATACAGCACTGGTAATAGGTGATACTAAGGCTGTATTGAGACTAAGAAATAAGCAGTCATTTATTCTACAAGAAATATACTCAGCCCTCAGTTATTTCAGCTTCATAATTCTTTGAGCCATATCGTTTACCTAACTAGGTTCTTGGAATCTCTATTATTGATTCAGTTTTGTATTGATGACGTGATGGCTTATAAAGGTTTAAAACGCCCACAAGATATGGGAGAAGAGTAAGCTCTGAGTTTCCCTGCCCGATCGAATTCAGACACACACAAAAACATGTCGTCGTGCACGCTTGTAAGGGTAAGGGCTACACGATGAAATAGTAAAAACTTTCACTTGAATGCCACGAGTTATTTCCTTGTAGAAAACTTACAACAAAACCATTCATTTGTTAACCAGACTGAACTGACCATTAGGTAAATAAAATCTCGTCACAGCGAGCCACAAACATTATGTAACTACAACTATAACTATATTTTTTTGTCTAGGAATGTTTTACATTACGGTCTCTTTTCATATTCAAATTCAGGAATGTCTTAACCTAAAATTTCAGCTAAGTACGACATATTTTCGCAATAAATCAGTAACATAATGTGAGTCGACTATTATCAAAGCCGGCAATGTGACTTTTGGACAATTATTGGTAAATCAGAAAAACGAATTATTGACTTTGTATTCCATTGGCAGTCACAAAACTCTTCTGAACGACATCTTAGATAAATAACAGGTTAAGTATTAACCTTTATTTAATGCAGGTTTTGAACCGTATTCTTTGAAGGAGACGATTATATTCAAATCAATCTGTATCGCCATATCAATAACATTTTTTTGTCCAAATACACAGATTGCCACCTTTGATAATAGACGACTCATGTATAAGTCATAATTCTCAAATTTATTGACTCAGAATTGATTACTACTAACCGACAGTGCCTCTCTTTGTAACCATTATCTTTCTTCCTCCCTCCTCCCTCATCGTTTTCTTGGTGAAACAATTAGAACGATTTAATACATTTACTTAAATTTCATTATTGAGATAATTAATCGCTTGAATTGATCAGTTTCACTTAACTAAAAATATTAATGAAACAGAATACCGTCGAGTAAATTATCCTTATTATTATTTCCTTAAATTACATTTTCTATTGTGTCTTGATCTCTAATTAAGTGTGTTAATTTGTAATCCTGGCTTTGTTTTAAAATTTTCCCGACCATTCGGAATAAAGTATTTATGAATTATGTTTTATTTATTTTCTTGGCGTAAATATAAATGTTTTAAATTGACATGATATTCAATATTTGGGATTAGATAACACCAGATCAGACAGACGTAGCAATAACGTATTTTATTAAGCAGGGTAGAGAAACAAGGCCATCTTTATCTTCTATGATCTTAGACTTATGCCTTAGCCTGCGGACAGCATTCGTGCCTGAATGAAATAAGATTGATGACTGAGAGACTTATTGCCATTTCTGCATCTTTGTCACATACAGATTGAAAACAAAGGCAAAACCGGTTCACGACATAATTAAAAACTGTACAAATATTAAGGAAACAAGTGGGTAGTAGCAACGCAAAATTAGTACCGACTTTTCATTAAAAACGAGCGAGCTTCGTTGCGTCCTATATTATTTCTACAAGAATCGTTTCTTGAAAATACGAATGATTTCAAAATGTACCAAAACAAAAATTCCTAAAGGCTTTCCTCCGTTACGCAAGAATTCTTTTAAACAGAAACGTGCCTTGTTAAAACCAAGTGTCGTGAAAAACTAACCGTTTGTTTTGTTCCCGTTTACAGTTTCATTCGGTTTCGTGTTTTATATTCCGACTTCCATTAAAGTAATGAATGGAGCGTTTTGTTTATTACAAAGTATGTGTTTATTGCGGCGTTATCGTTCAAGCCTTGAAACGTTTATGTGGTTTTGTTTTATGATGTAAAACATCTATTTCAATTTTATGATTTTGATTTAAATATGAAGGTAATTTATTGCAGTTAAGGTATTAAGAAGCTGTAACCATCATGCAACCGAATGCAACTCAGTAGTATATTTCGCATGCTAACTAATTTAGTTCTGCATTTTTTTAAATATGTGTAATGTTTTTCTTTATCTATACATATAAATAAAATTAGAGTATCTGTTTGTAATATTGAAATAATCGCTTTTTACTACACGAATATGAATATACCTATATATACGGTACATACACCAAAATAACATTTTTTACAATTTTTGTAATCTGACGAAGCATGTTGCGGATAATATGTACTTTTTATAATAAATAAATTAATTATGAAAATTTATTTTTGTCTGTCTGTCTGTCTGTTTGTTCCGGCTAATCTCTGGAACGGATGGACCGATTTTGATGAGACTTTCACTGATAGCTAGCTGATGATATAAGGAGTAACTTAGGCTTCTTTTTTAGACTAGCTTCGCCGGCTGCCCCGTAGTATTCGTGATATAGCACAAATATTATTATAAATATACCAGAAAGTAGTACATAAAGAAATTACCTACATGTATATATAATTCAAGCCTTCGCAGCTACTAACACTGAAAATACCCACAGATAAAAAGTAAATTTATTGATTGAAACTTTTTACACAGTGATAACAGTCTTGAAATTAAATTGAAATTATTACCTGAAATCCGTCGTAGGTCCAAGATGCCCATTTCATAGTACAGAGCTGGACATCGAAAGGGAACTGCTCCACATTGATATCGCATACAGACACATAAATCCCATGACTCAGCCAGGTCACTTCGCCAGTGTACTTAACTATGACGTTCGTGTTAATAACTGCTGAACGATAGTTTGGATCCGCGCTGAAACAATACAAATATATTTAGTCCTATGAAGTAATAACGAGATGAATAAAACCTAACCAGTTCCATAGACCCAATTGATTTACGGTTGGAAACGAATCCCACCAACCAACCAACCTCAGACGGCTATACGAAGAAAGACAGCGACAGAGGAATAGGAGAGGAGTTCGAGATGTCGAATTAATTTTAATTCACAAAAAAGAAAACGCTGTTTCTTACATAATTAATATTTGTTCGAGTTCGTGACATAAATTTTTGAACACCTACTTTTTGGCACTCCGACGTTATTTGTTTATGAGTGAGTTGGTTTACTTCACATTATTAATCATATTCGCAGACAGCTCTGCCGAAATTTACTACATTTTGTGACAAATGAACGTTTTGTGATAATAATTATTGTATTCTAAACATGACCCATTTTTACAAAAAAAAAAGAACAGATTTCCATTTTACTAAAATCGTTTCAAGCTAAAAAATCTTTTAGGAAACCGAAAATTATTTTTTATTTCAACTGGAAATTACTTTTCTTCTCTAAAATATCAAACTTTTTTTGCCTAACATTTCGTAATGGAAACATTTTTTTGGCCAAAAAAAAGAATTGAAAAAAAACTGTAGATGTTTCCGTCAATTTAAGATCTTCCGTCGCGACGCTTCTAAATGTTTGGTTAATAGCAGTGTTATTTTGTAGCTATAATGAAAATTTCCGCTTTGACTTTATAGTTATCACCATTTATTTTAAAGCTTACAAAAATTAAAGTGTAAGAAAATGATGACGTAAATTCCAGTGTCTATGTCACCATCTAACGAGAATGCTATTACGAGAAACGAATTTACCTATCTCAGTTCGTAACTTAATTACAAAAAACTGTTTTAAACATTAAAGTTATTTAAAAACAAATGACACAATATTAAATTTATATCTAATTTTTTTATGTTACTTCGATTGGGCCATGTTATAATTACCTTTTTTGACAAATTTTTGAACAGTCCGTCAAGCTAAATTCTAGTATTCATTCAAATTAGCTTTTCTTTGCTCATAATGGATAAATGACTGGAAAGCTCACTTAGTGTTAAGTGGTTAGTGGGGCCATTGGTTTAAAAACTGTTCCAAGCCAGCGCACGTCAGTAGCACAAACCTTTTTTTCATTCTTAATCAATGCTAGCCTAAAGGGCTATTCCAACTACGCATGGACAGGTATGTGGGCTCACGGGGCTTAACTTGAGAGAACTTACTAATACTAGCTATAGCAAGAGCAATTCCGCTGAATCTACCACATACATCACAATCGCGATCCACTGAGAAGATCCGGCGAGAAACTCAGTGGGTTGTGTCTATAGGGTACATACCCTCGCGGGCTTACAATACGTCTGGCTCCCAGTTAGGTTTTCATAAAAAATCAATCCAGTCAAACAAGATTACTTTCCGGTGGATTCAAACTTTTGCGGAACATTCCACATATTGAAATTGTCCAATATATTTTCAGTACGCTACGCTACACAGGTGCGAAAATTCCAAAGGATTTTATTGGTTTTTTTTTTTTTCGAATCACAAATGCGAATTAACAAAAATGTTTTTTATTGCATTAATGGGTGAAGATGGATCACGTAGTGTTAAGTGGATCCGGAGCCCATTGAAATCACGCGAATACCACAACCTACCTTGTAACATGAGGTATATGTTGAGTAATTAAGCATTTTTTTTGCGGTTTAAATTTTTATTGTGCACATAAATCAAGTACATCATATTCATTAGATAAATTAGTATCTACCCGCGGGATTTAAAAGTCGGCATTGTCGCATCGCTCGGTATGAAGCGTCTTCTCGTTTCGGCCACGTCATCTCTGAATTAACTATATAGTTCTAATAAATTAGTACATATTGGTTGTTATTAGTATTCTGAGTTTATTCTTAAACCAAAATAAAAAAATAAAAATAAATAATAAATATAAATTTTACAAATCGTTAAGTTTGATTCAGGCAGTGAAATATTTAAAATTCTTTGACGTCTATCAACTTCAATATGAGCTATATATTTTTCCTAAAGGTACTTTTACGAAATGCTAACCATTTCAATGATTTACTGAAACTTTTAATTTCTAGTAGTCTATGGTTATTTTCAAATGTGTTACATTGAATGCAATCTAGAAAACATAGTACAATCTATTTCGAACTAATCTTTTAGTGGTGTCGTCCTAGAAATCCCTAGCACTATGGCTTATCTCCTTTTTTTTACACGGTCCAAATAATACACCATGTATTTGTTTCAACGGTCAGAAGACCGATCATGAAAGGATTCTAATCTACTAAAAATCAGAATACACTGTACACTTTTTGAGCCATTTCGATCTATAATAACTGCTCCCGATTTGATAGTGTTGTAGTGTTCTCTAATTACCTTTTTTAAACCCTTCTACTAATTCCTAAGGACCGTTAATTTTAGGCTAACTGTTATAGGTGCTGTGGTCGTATAATTGCAAGCCAAATCAAATCAATGAGAATGCACTTTGTCAAACATTACAGAGCTTACTTGCCGCGCACTAATAGAAAGTTTTAGTCATCATTTACAGGAACGAAATTGAGCACATTTCGATGAAGTAATTTTTGAAAAATAATTTCCCTTTATGTATTATGATTGATTATTACCACATGATAAAAAAATCATACTGTACATAGTTTTGTTTTTATTTTTTAGTTCAAAACACCCTGTATAATAGCATCTTTAATTACTTATCAGACGTATAGGCCAGCGAGCTCGCTGCGCACCTGGTACTAAATTGGTACCGGAGCCCATACCTACTCTAAGTTGTTACAAAACAATGAACGACAAGAATAACTCTTAGTTACGCCGTTAAAATATTCAGGATATGACGGTTCCAGCAAAAACACTTTTACGTTGATGGATTGATTACGTAAAATAACTGTGTATATTGGAATCTACAAAAGTCTCAATATCCATTTCACTCATCTCAAACATGTTTTAGAAATTCAAATATTATCTCTCTGCATAAAACGTATCGGCGTTGCTGAGCGAAAATACATACGAATAAGGAATTGCGCCAGTGAAAGTGACTACGATGTATTACTGAAAATAAAAAAATACAGTGCTATTGCGGTTTTCCTTTTTTTTTTTTTTTATTGCCCTTGTAGGCAGACGAGCATACGGTCCACCTGATGGTGAGTGGTTACCGTCGCCCATGGACTTCAGCAATACCAGGGGCAGAGCCAAGCCGCTGCCTACCGCTTAATACTCTCCACAAGCCTCGTTTGAAGAAGGACATGTCATAGCGCTCGGGAAACACCGTGGAGGGGAGCTCATTCCATAGCCGGATGGTACGTGGCATACTTACTTGTTATACAAAATAATGTCTGGTCTCCAGACCCTCTCGTATGGTATTCGAATGACGCTGATACCGTCGAAGTCACTAGTGTTCCACCGCAAATGAAAATCCGTCCATATTTGCGTAATCCAGCAGTTTGTTGTTAACAGCTGATCTTTCTCCTCCTGGCGAACGAATATCTCAACTATAATATTAATAATAAACATAATTAAAAGTATTTCTAGGCATTAGTCGCGTTTTTTTATTATTATATAATATTACTAGCGACCCGCCCTCGCTTCGCTTCGGAAACATTAAAATACACATGAAACAAAAAAATAAAAATAAAAAATAAAATAAAAAATGTAGCCTATGTTCATCAGGGACGATGTCGGCTTCTAATGGAAAAAGAATTTTTCAAATCGGTCCAGTAGTTTCGGAGCCTATTCGAAACAAACAAACAAACAAATCTTTCCTCTTTATAATATTATTATTATATTATAGTATAGATTATTTCCAATGATTCATGTCGATGCACGGACATCGACGATCGCGCGGCGCGGGCGCCGGAAGGAGGACAGCGGCGCGGGGTAGCGGATTGACACCGGCTTCGTCACTTCATGCAGCAACGCCGCCCGCGACACTTACTTGTTTTTTATCTTGTTTTACTCTTTTTATAAACTTACCAAATAATACAGTCCACTCTTTTATTTTATATATCACCGGTCTACCCCAGAGCAGTTCGAAACAATTCAAATACTTTGCAACTGTAGATTAGACTTCAGACTCTTCGTCGAGAGTAAACAGTAAACGTAGTTCTTATTATAATTATAATCATTTAAAAAGTCGAACCAACAACGGAAATTTTCACAGTCATAAGACCTTGCCATCATATTAAATACGGTGTGCTGATAAGGTAATACCCTCTCTAGTATTCTTATAGTTTGAAATAGGCAATTTATTAGACATGCCTTATCAGAAAGTGTACTACAACTTGAATATTTTATCTATTGAAATCAAAATACAAACAGAATCAAACTAATACAATTTTTTCTTTTAGTCGTATTTCATGCATTTCCACTGCACTACATTCAATTATATTTCAGAATCATCCTATTATTTAAGCCTTTGTCATCATCATCATCAACCTACAAGCATCAAGACATTAGCCTCCCCCAAACTTTGCCATAATATCTAGTCTCGCGCTGCCTTCATTCAGCAGTTCCCCGCAACTTTCAATTTGTCGGCGGTTCAGTCTGTGGGTGCCAAGCCCACGCGGCTTCATTAGTCGGAAAAGAATCCGTATCTAATATTAAGAAGAACGGTGCTTTTCAAGCAAAAACGTATAGTATTGACCAATGAATTCTACGATGAAGGAGTAACATTGTGTTTTATAAATCAATACTGATGTGACGTAAATAATGGCGGTAAGCTTTTGTGAGCCCGCATGATGCTGTGAGAAGGACAATGATAAAATACACAAAGACTAAGCATCCGGTTTTGAAATTAAAAATTGGCAAGAACAAAAGAACGTCTAAAAATACAAAGAAATTTGTTAATCGTTCGAAATGAATGAAATCATTCTATTAGGCGGTAGGTTTATTTAAATTACAAAGAACGGATACTATTACCACTGATGACGTCATATCGTTAGTATGCCGGCGTGTGACAGAGACAGTGCGATGCTTCATCTTTTTTTCAGTCACGAAGCGTATTATTAAACTTGGTTGATGGAAATTAGGTTTGATACCCAAGTTTAATTTACTTAGAGCTTACAAAGGTTTTTGTACTGACGATCTCATTATTTGTTCGCCATGTGAGGATCTTTTGAACCCAAGTGAATAAGATTGCTTTATTGTAGTCTCACTTAGATTAAGTTTGGAAAATCTAATTTTATGAAACGATTAGAAAAGGGGTTCTACCCGAATCGTCAGGACCAATCAGGTTATAGGCATCTTTGTTCTGCTAAAGTTTTGTGACACTAAATTATACATATAAATGCCATAGCTAAATTAATTAAGAATGTTTGACGAGTTCGCTCCATGTTTAATGTGTTGTTGCAACTGGATTGTTTATCAAAATATTGTTCCCAATAAGCGAAGATGACAATTTGTACTGCCTACTACTACCCAAGCAGCACGTGAAGTTTTCTTTTACTGCCATTGTAGACAGACAGGCAGAGGCGGATTATCCGTAAGGCAAACTAGGCACGTGCCTAGGGGCGTGTAGTTATAAGGGGCGCGCGAGAATTTTTAAATAAATAAAGAAAATAACATATCGACGATTAAGTACTAAATGCTGATCTATAATCTATACCTTATATAAGATATATAAAAAGGAATTGCAGTTCGTTAGTCTCGCTAAAACTCGAGAACGGTTGGACCGATTTAGCTAATTTTGGTCTTGAATTATTTGTGGAAGTCCAGAGAAGGTTTAAAAGGTAGATAAATATGAAAATGCTCGGAATTAAATAAAAATAACAATTTTGTTTTTCCTCTAATGTGTCCTCCGTCGGACGGATTCCTTTTGTTTGTTTGAAGTTTATTTTATACAAAAGTTTAGGTCTTTTATTTATCGATTGAGGCACTACGAAGTCTACCGGGTCAGCTAGTCTATAATAGATTATATTGCACAAGCATCGACATACTCGTATTATGCAATATTACGGATTTGTATGTATTTCATTCGCGCATTAGCGTAAGTGCAACGGTCCCGGTCTACTAAAGTCTAGGGTTTGCTGATACAACGTCATCGTAATTGCAAAAACAAGTAGTTAAAATTTATAGTATTATGATGGCCATTCATGGCCGGTACAGAGGCGCCGATAAAGTGATTGCCTAGGGCGCTCTGGACCTTTAATCCGCCACTGCAGACAGGCATACGGTCCACCTGTAGCAACAACTTCAGCAACAGACGGACACAGCCGAGCCGCTGTCTAACGATGAGGACTACGTGACTATGTATGTGTGTATTGCACAATTCTGTTTTTTTACAAATTAACCCGAGCTCAATGACGTGTCAACTCATAAATCACGAACTGGGTAATATAGTATAACTAGCTGTACCCGTCTGCTTCGCTGGGCATTTAAAATTAACATTGTTATTTCTCACCGCCATAAAAATTCTCATCATTAACGCCCCCGCAACTGGTGTAGGGAGTCCAACACTCATATAAATATTAGCCTATCCATTAAGTACATGTATTTTCTACATGGATACCAAGTTTCAAGTCAATCGGATGCATGGTTCAGTAGTTATAACGGAACATTCGTAAAAACCACTGTAGATTTACATATTAGTATGGATATAAATATATTACTTACTAAATACTTCATGATACAATATAAAATATTGAATCCAAATTCCAAAACAAAAAAATATTTCATTATAATTTTCGCTTTTTTTATCAGAACATTACTTGGCATTTCTTTTTGATATAAAAGAGATCGGTCTTTTTTATTAATTATTTTGATGAGCGATTCATTACGTTATTAGTAAATTAGAGAGTAAATTGCATTCAATTCTCAATTTATTTTATTAGTTTTATTAGAAATAAATTGTGATCAGTGACAAATATCAAATGGATTAATCAGTGGACTGAAATGAAGCGCGGTACATTTCTATTATTTGGAAGCTTTAATCGCATACAATAGCACCTACTATCCATACAGCCCATTCAGAGTTCGTGAATGAGTTGACTAAAAAATAATATCGAGCTGAGAGCATATGAATGCATTTCACTTCCACATATCCATTGTGCTAGTTATAATGAGGTATTCTTTCATTTTATAATTTTTCCATTCATTTTTTAAATCCCTTAACCCGTATTTGTCTATTCATGAACGTTAGGTTTGACGCGTAGGCGTTCTTCATGGAAATGAAGATTAAAGTTATTTGTAGACGCAAACTGAGCAGGTGACACTAATTACATTCAATACCTTAAATCTTCTTTATACTGCTGTACAATACAACATTACATCCTCATTTTTATAATAATAATAATAATAATTACATTTATTTACTCCATAATACAAATAACTTTTCAATTAATATTACATAAGAGTTCTAATTCTAAACAATATTACAATATACTGACACAATGGAGATAAAAAGGCCGCGGCTCAGCTTTGTGATAGCTTTTCATAATATCTCGTGCATTTAGAAAAACTGTAGTGTTAAGGCTGTAGTAATAATAAAATTTGCTTTGGCTTTCCTAGCCTAAGCTTTCGATTTTAATCGTAAATTAAAATGCTATGGGAGTTTTTAGTATGAGCATTTTACACATAATTATAATTATAGCTTCCACTAACCTTCTAACAACAGGTTGGTAGATAACTCTTTTAGCAATCTACAATAATTAAAATAAAATCGATACGGGCGGTTGCTTCGCGACAGAAATAAGGAAGTGAAAACCGATCTACACCGACTCTCAACAAGCTCTATAAGCCGCTAACTAATTACACGATGTCAAATTCAAAAAGAAACAAACAATGTGCTAGTAACTTAAGATACTTCTTTTAAAACTAAAATTCATAATTAATAACGGACCGCTTATTCAGTAAAATTTAACACAGACCTAAATTAAAACACAAAAAAAAGCTAAATTGAGCTTTAAAAACTGCTTAAATTGCCATCGCGATAAAACGATTTTTTTAAGAGACAAACATCTTGGAATTAAAATGATTTCGACATCCCACAGAACGACCGGTCGAAGACGGTGTGACGGGGGGGCGCTCGCCAAAATAATTACTTTACAAATTGAATAAGTCCCTCACCTTAACTGTCTTGTACAATCGAATGTTCTGTTCGTATACCGAGTGATACGGGTCGACTTTTTAAAGAAATAAGTATACGCGGTATTGATGCTTAGAAGACAACGGTTAGTATTACATTTTTCCTTGGTCAACGAATCTGAAGGGTTTTTGTTGTTGTTGTTGTTGTTGTTTTATTTTGTCAGAGCAGATTTGCCACTTTATTTTATATTTAGAATGATTATCTCAGCTTGAACCAGTTTAAATATTATAAGTATTTCTAACATTTCTTTTAAACCCAATTCATTTTATATTTCGTTCCAGCTTTTCTTTCTGCATATATTCGGTTTTAATTTACTTATTTCGTAACATATTTTCTTCATAACTTATCTCCAAATTGTACTTTAGCAATTCCAAAAGTCATACATATTAGCGATTCTCAATATGATGAACATTTAAAAGCTGGCTAAAATATTAGTTAATTGTATTATTAATGAATTATGTAATCTGTATCACAGATAACTGGAGGGATAGCGCGAAATGTTTAGGTATACAGCATGGGTAAGAAAGAACGGAACATATGAATAGACTGTGGAACGTAGCATTAAGGTGCGAATGAGAGAAAACGATAAAAAAGGGAGAAAATCATAAAAAGGAAAAAACAAGATGGCGAGGACGATTGCATGAGCGAAGTGTAAAAAAGTTGTCAGTTAATTTTTAGTTATAATAATAGGGTAGATTTTAAAAGGGACCATGATACTGCAATCGTGAATCAGTTTTATTTTATGCGCCACGATCCTAATTCTACAGGTAGATGGGTAAAGTATAAAGTGAAGCTCTCTCAAAGGAAATTTCACTGAAATGTGCTCGTAACCTTGCACTGAATGCATACATAATTGTTTTTTGAGTTCAGGGGCAGCTGGCTAATCGGCTTTTCTGTTTCGTCTAGTTTAGAAGAATCAATTTTTGTTTAATAAAATAACAAACAAATAAAATAAAAAAATAGTATTTTTATTGCGTATAGACTACGGCATAGACCATGTTATAGACCACGGCCACCTAGGTTTTTTTTATGGAGGAAGGAATACTCGTAGCCCAGAGGCCTTCATCAGGACAGGGCGAGCAAAGGCTCAGCCAGGAGGAGTGGGATTTGCTAACAGCTACCCGAGCGTTCGAAAGAGACCTAACAGCTCAAGTACAGCTGCTTCGCGAATGCATCTACTACCGGATCGGAATCGCGATCAGTTGAGAAGATCCGGTGAGAAGCTCAGGGGACGACCACCTAGTGTTAATTGAATACAAGGATCTTTATACGACAAATGAACGCCGCCAGCACCCTGAGAAACAAGATGATCGCAATTGTATTGAACATACATTCTATATATTAATTAGATGGGTGGACGAGCTCACGGCTCACCTGATATCAGGTGATTACCGGAACCCATAGACATCTACAACATAAGTCCGCTACCTACGCTGAGATATGAGTTCTAAGTCTCAGTTTTAATACCACAACGGTGTCCTATCCTTGAAACCAGAACACAACTGCTTCACGACAGAAATAGGCCGATACCTACCTAAATACCTACCTAAGCATATGTAAGCCCCAATAATAATACTCATGGCGTGTTCAAATATATTCGCATTAAATAGTAACAGAAAGTATTGGGTCTCATGATATACCTACATCGCTCCAAATAACATAAGTTTATTTTTGATGCGGTAAGAATTCTTAGCAAAAATTCAAAGAACATTCTTATTGAAAAAACCAACGTATTGTATGAAGGGTAAATGGAAATAGTTACGTAGTCGTAGAATCGTGATTTAATCCCAAATGCTACGTACCTGTGAAATCAAATAAAGTGTTCGAATCGAGAAGGAAATTTCCACCCTCCTCTGCCTACTAACATTTATTCAAACGCCATAATATATACGTAAGCTTTCACTTGTTACCGTGATGTGAAATATCATTCCTCTTTGCTCAAGTTGTTTAGAGTGTGGACTGTATTTTTGTGTGCTAGCTTCAATAAAAACTAGATTCAGAGCGAAGGATTTTTATTTCTTGATTTACAACACGTGCACGACCCGAATTTTTGTGCAACTGCAACTATCTTTGTTGCCATACTTATTTGTGTGTTCCCACATTTAAAAACAATCATATAACATTTTATGTTTAGGATTGCCCTAAATACAAGTCACTTGAAACACACAGTGACTTTGCTGGTTTAAATGTAATTTATAAGATTTTTGTATTGCTTACCTGATTCGCCGCTAGCGATCGATAGAGCGATATACTTTAATTTACATGGAAACTTAACATTACTAATATTGGTGATATTAAATTTGTCATGAATTTCTCTCGAAACTTTTCGTAAAACTTTCCCTGTTTATTTACTACTTTATTAAAACGTTACCCACAGAAATTTAATCGTGAGTCTTGCTATAGTGTTTGTATAAGAACTAACTCTGAACCGCCTTTTTCTCACATAATTAGTCCAAGCCTATGGGCTGTTTTAATTTTACTTTCGTGGCCTAAGGAGTTTTATATTCAACGTTCGAGAAAATAGTAACAATATAGTAGGACCAACATGAAAATTTTGTACTACACGATTTAACTTTTTAATTTAATTAGTGCCAGCAACGGGT
The DNA here is from genome assembly GCF_030267445.1 of Bombyx mandarina. NCBI lineage: Eukaryota > Metazoa > Arthropoda > Insecta > Lepidoptera > Bombycidae > Bombyx > Bombyx mandarina. The sequence goes on along the minus strand of NC_143212.1, from coordinate 11,816,900 downwards.
ATTTTAAGTCATAATGTTTAAAGCACATTAGTTAACATTAACTTTAGATATAATAATATTAAATACAAGAGAATGGGAGAGAAAAATTAGCAGTGCCGACCCCACCTAGTGGGATAAGGTGGAGAAAAAGAAGAAGAAGAGGTTAACATTAACTTTAGTGATGTTTTATTTCCTCAGAAGATAATATGTCGAACTAACACATACCACATCGATGATATGATGAAGTGAAACTCCAAATGTCACAAGGAGAGGATGCGAAGAGTTCTCCACGGGCCGAACTGATGCATCATACTTTTGCATGAGGTGACGAACTAATCTGTACTCCTCATCGCAACATAAGGAATCTGCAAAAAAAGTATTATAATTAGTTCCGAAGTCATTAGACCAGGGTAGAAGCCTTTAAAAATAATGAAAAGGGAAAGAAAATAATAGTAGGATGAAACCCATTAGAAAAGGAAGACAATATTATAAAAATGGAAGGAAAAATAATTTACAGGCGATCTGAGGTCGGGAAGGGGATGGGGGGGCCCCCCCCCATTAAGGGTAAAAAACGGTTTTTCTCGATTTCCGGCAAAACTAAAAGTCCTATGGAAAAAAGTCAAATGGCAAAGTTGTAGGTAATAAAAAGATCTAAAACTTTTGTATTTACACTTTTTTCACATAACCTCAAAATTTATGTAAAAAAAAAAAAACAAGTTTTTGGTTTTTTATTTTTATCTTTTTCAAAAATAATTCTTTTTTCACGAAATTTGCTAAAAACTTACCTTTTTGTGTCCCAAATACGCTGTAATTTATTTGATTAGAAATATTTATTTTTTCACCTTATTTTGAATTAATATCGAAAAAGGACCCTAATTTTCAATCGAAAATTCACCCGTCAAAATATCAGCTTTTTTCAAAAAGTTGGTATGTTTTCTGCTCATTGAAATCTCTACTTTCCGATGGTGAAAAAAAAATATATGTTACTATAGTAAATCTTCTCAGAAAATGCAAAAAATCGAAAAAAACTCGAATTCAAATATATTTTTTTAATTATTATATACAATTTTTTATTTTAAAATTTACCATTTAATTACTTTTGGTTTTTTTAATTTTTTACTTTAATTTTGAGGCTATGTGAAAAAAGTGTAAATACAAAAGTTTTAGATCTTTTTATTACCTACAACTACTACTATTAACATCGTTTCAATATTTGTTATTATGATTAAAATTGTATGTTTTTGTAATAAATAAATAAATAAATAAAACTTTGCCATTTGACTTTTTTCCATTGGACTTTTAGTTTTGCCGGAAATCGAGAAAAACCGTTTTTTACCCTAAACCTACCCCCCCCAACCCCTTCCCGACCTCAGATCGCCCGTAAATTATTTTTCCTTTCATTTTTATAATATTCCCCTCCTTTTGTAATGGGTTTTATCCTACTATTATTTTTTTTGGTTTTAAAAATTATCGACACTGGTCTACATAACAAAATCAGTTTTTTTTTTTTTTTTTTTTTTTTTTATGATTGAAGGATTACTGGTGGCCCGGAGGCCTTTCCAGTTTCACCAGGACAGGTGGGCGAGCAAAGGCTCAGCCAGGAGGGGTGGGATTTGCTAACAGCTGCCCGAGCGCCTCCGAAGGAGACCTAACAACTCAAGAGTAGCTGCTTCGCGAATGAATCTACTACCGGATCGGAATCGCGACCCGCTGAGAAGATCCGGCGAGAAACTCAGCGAGCTGATTCATGGGTTAGGTTGCACGGCGAACTCTTTGTCGAGTTCGACGAGTACGGTTACCGAGGTCCCTAAGCCTGCTCCTAGAGCTGAAGGCGTCTAGTGCAAAGGTTATTGGATCTGATGGATCCGTAAGGACATGTCTAGGGCGTCGACAGTGACTGGCTCCTGCATGATCAGGATTCGGGGAGTAGTCAGCGGCGGCTACGATAAGGCGATTATCATGACGCATAGCCTTATCGAAGTACCGTTCCGACGCTGACTTCATGTATTTCTGTATAGATTCGAGGCCCAGGTCGTCGTGTAGGTCAACGTTCCTCACGAACCACGGAGCTCCGACGGCTAACCTGCAAAAGCGGGATTGTAGAGATTGAAGGGTGTCTATGTGTGTGCGGGCCGCGTGAGCGAACACCACACTCGCGTAAGTCATGACGGGCCTTATGCAAGTTTTGTAAAGTGTCACCTTGTTCCGAAGGGACATTTTACTCCGCTTACAGATCATGGGGTAGAGTCTACCGAGAATAAACGCGGCACGGTCACGGACTGATTTTATATGCGGGCGGAATGTCATCGATGCATCCAAGGTAACGCCCAGGTACTTGACCTTCCTGGCCCAGGGTATGGATTGACTAAAGAGAGTAATCGGGGGTGTGAGATTCCTCCTCCTAATACGGGAGGAAATCCGTGTGGAGCTTCCCCTCTGAAATAGCACCGCAGTACTTTTCGCTGGGTTGATGTCTATGCGCCATTTTCGGAACCACTGTCCTAGGGCTAGGGCTGCACTCTGAAGCTTCTTCGCGATTAGGGACTTGTTTCTACTGGAATAGTAAACAGTCGTGTCGTCGGCGAATAAAGCTAAATGGGTCGGCGGCGACCGGGGAATATCGTTAACGAATAAGCTAAATAGGAGGGGTGAAAGGACAGAGCCTTGCGGAACTCCAGCTGCGAGAGGTCGTGGGGAGGAGCGGGTTCCCTCGACTCGATATCGAAAAGAGCGGTTCGACAAGAAGTCCCGTATGATGAGCACGAGACTATCCGGCACACCCATGTTGAATAGTTTGAAAATCAAACCGTTGTGCCAGACTTTGTCGAACGCTTTTGCGACGTCGAAGAAGAGAGCTCCCGTGTATAACGGTTTTGGTCGATTAAGCCCCACAAGAATGTGCTCCGTGAGGCGGTGCACCTGTTGAACGCATGAGTGATTTGTACGGAATCCGAATTGTTCATCGATGAGAATGCCCTTGGATGAGACGAAGTCTCTGAGGCGTTTGTAGAGCAGACGCTCATACAGTTTGCCTAGAGACATGAGGAGGCTAATCGGGCGGTAGCTCGTCGGATGATTTTTTGGTTTACCGGGTTTATGTATGCCGATAACGTCCGCTTCTTTCCACACCGCGGGAAAGATACAGTTCGCCATAGCGGCATTGAAAATAGATGCCAACATCACGATGAGTTGGACGGGTAGAAGTTTAATAACGCGGTTGGATATACCGTCGGAACCGGGAGCCTTGCGAGGACGTAGGTCTTTGATCAAGTCTTTAACTTCCATCGGGGTGACGGGTGGTAACGCATCCGAGGGTGGCAAGGAGACTCTGCGTTCTACCTCACTGTCTACTAATTCTACATGAACAGGGTCCACGGATTGAGTGCTGGGCGTGCACTGGGTTTGCAATGTATCGGCCAGCAACTCTGCTTTTTCGTCATCATCAAACGCCGCGAGTCGGCCTGAGGGGCCTACGAGGGGGGGCATAGTTACTACCGTATCAGATTTGAGAGTACGAGCTAAGCGGTAGTAAGACCTTTGGGAGGGCGCGAGTCCTTCTAAGAAATCAGACCATCTGGCATCTCGGACTTCGGCGATGCGAGACTTTACGTCGCGTTGTAGGGCACGCATTCGAATACGATTTTCCGCGGTAGGATACCTGTCGTAGGCGCGTATCGAGGCGTTCTTAGCTCTAAGGAGTTCCCTAATATCATCGGACAATTTGAAGCGGTGAAGGAAGTCCTCCGCTACAACTTGTTTCGATGATCTATCTAATGTTGAGGTGATGTGTGACGTTAAGATGTCTATGGCTTCAGCGGTATCCTGAGGAGACGGGGTAGAGTCCGGGTTAAACGGGAGCGATGGTGGATCAGATTCAGCCAGGCTGATGCCCAACGTGTGCCAATCCACCACAGTCCTCGTGACGGGAACGGAGTCGGGAGCGCGACCGAGCTTCATAACGACGGGACGGTGGTCTGAATCTAACTCTGAAACTACTTCGATCGAGTGTAAGCTCAGAGTTACGTTTTTTAATAACGCTATGTCGAGTATATCCGGGCGATGCGCGATATTTAGCGGGTAGTGAGTCGGTGTTAGCGGAGCGACGATATCGAAGGCGAGATCATCGACTAACGCGTCAAGCCGCCTGCCATTCGGGGTTGTAGTGTGTGAGTTCCACCTGATGTGTTTGCAATTTAGGTCGCCCGCCAGAATGACAGAGCTCCCCATGCCGAGCAGCGCCTCGATATCACTGCTTAGAACGATCTTATCCGGTGGAAGATAAACGGACGCGATAACAATCGGCGCGTGTCCCGTCAGTGAGATTCGGCACACTGATGCTTCGATATTAGCGAGCGCGGGAGGATCGAGCGGGACGCAATGCAGGGCTCTTCTATAGTAAATGACGGTACCACCACCACGAGCAGAGAGCCTGTCGTTCCTGACCATGTTATATGTAGTTCGCGATTTTAGGGTCACGGCGCGCGGGCTTAAGTAGGGTCTCCTGCACTAAAAAGATATCAATTTGATGGTCACGCAAAAAGTCAGAAACCTGATCACGTTGATTTGCGAGACCGTAAGCGTTAAAAAATCCTATCGTTACGGATAGGGGCTTTATTCTACTTATATACGCCATTGATTACCGGCGGAGTGAGGGGAGGACGTACGTATTTAATGACGCGTATACGTCGGCGTATTCTTGCACAACGGCGATAAAGTGTTGTGCAGTGGAGGCAGCGCGAATGGCGTCGCCCAAAGCGTTAACGCGCTCAAAGTTGATCGACTGAAAGAAGTCGATCGCTAAAGCGAGATTGTCGGACGCGGTCGGAGGGCAAGTCGCGGGAGAGGGACGAGTTGCGGGGGCGGGACGAATCGCGGAGGAGGGAGTTGTAACCGTGTTCGTGTACGGCAGCGGTTTCGCCCAAGCCGAGACACTGGGCACCGGCGCCGGAACGAACGCTGGCTTAGCCTGCGACACAGAGGGTGCTGAGGCTTTGATGTCTGGGCCGGAAGCTCGGAGGCGGTTTTGGCGGGCGACGCGGTGATTTATTTTTGGGGCTCGGGGGCATCCGCGGTAATTTGCGGGGTGACCCTGTGTGCGACACAGGACGCAGCTAGGCGGTTCCGTCGCGGTTTTTTGATCGCGAGTGCATAGGGCCGTGGCGTGATCTCCTAAACACTTGACGCATCGGGGGCGCGCGTGACAGTTACGGGAAGAATGCCCGTATAATTGGCAGTTTAGGACACTGGCTAGGTGTGCCTTTCTTGTGTGGGGTTTCGACGGCGATTCCGGAAAGGCTACAGACCGTTCGGATGTTGAATATTTGCTTACCCTCGGGGGTAGGCTGGAGGGCGACGAGAACCATGTTATATGGCTCCCTTCCGCGACCTGTGTGCATGCGGTGTACGGAGTTAACCGGTAGGCCTTGTTCGAGAAGGTCGGCCTTGACTAGCTCGGCATCCAACTCTTTAGGGATGCCACGTATGACGGCACGGAGTTCGCGCTCCTCCTGGAGCGTATACGTGTGGAAACTTATACGCTCCTTACGGAGGTAAGAAGAGAGGGCCCTATGGTCGTCGGGTGTTCGAACCTTAATTTGAATGCCGTTCGCGAGGTTACGGGCATTCGTGAAGTTGATATTTTTGGCCTTAAGGGCCAGGGAAACTCGATCCCAAGCTGCCTTCTCTTGGAGGATTACCGGGGGAGGGGTCTGGGTTTTGTTTTGTGCCACCGGACGCGGCGACGGAGTGGCACGGGCTGGAGGCGCAACGGGAGTCTGAGGGCGGGGGCGCGACGCGTTCGCGGCTTTGCTAATTTTAGCGGCCGCGGGAGCTCGAGACTCCGCGGCACGCTTCTTACCCTTTTGTACCAGGGTGAATCCATCCGTCGATGAGGCGGGAGCGAGGTCGACCTCCATCTCCGAGTCAGAGTCGGAGGACGAGGAGGCGGGCGCAGGTGACCTACGAGCAGGTGTTTTGGAGGGCACGATGGAGGCTGCGGTGCTCGATGCAGAAGCTTTGCACGCAGGTACAGGCGACGCAGGAGCAGCGAGCACGGCGGAGTCCTCGAGAGGGCTCGCAGTGTGATTAGCCTTGAAGGCCAGAAACTCTGAGGCGAGCTGTGGGTGGCGAAGTTGGAGGAATTCCGCGAATACAGCGTCCATGATCGCTGAGTGCCCAGGTGGGGCGGCCCCGGGTCTTGAAACCGGGCGATCGAGTGGTCGATGAGCACGTCCGCACGTGACGGGTGCCTCTATCGGAATGGGAGTTATTTATTTTAGTCATACCGCTATAATAAATAAAAACATTACAGATACGATGTTCCTTCTTTTCACTAAGCATGAAGAAACGAATTAACTTATTTTTTTTTTACAAAAGTGAATCTATCGATCGATGTAAGATAAATATATCTTATTTGCTTGCATATTCATTTTTAAAAAAAACATATTGAATTAATTAAGTTTTCATCCCACCAAAGGACCGCAAACAAATATGAAAACAAGTAATCGTTTTAAAATAACATTTTGAATACTACATTTTTCTGCCTCTGCAATACAAAAAAAAAAAAAGCGGGAACCACAATACAAATGAAAGCACTCCACAACAATGAATAAACAAGAACGCGACTTCCATTATAAATCGCCGGTTGCGAAATACATCGAAATATAATATAGAAAGCACAGGAACTCCGCACACACCATGAAAGCCGAGATTAACTGCCAATTTTCGCACAAAGGACAAATTGATAGATATCTGCAAGTATGTACATCTGAACGGAAGCCAATTTATTTCTGAAGGCCTAACGTATTTGTTGTACTGTGTCAATAACGGTCCGTGCGTGGATGTAAGAAGGACAGGAGTAAGGGTCCAATGGAATCCTATTGGAAACTTTGTGACGAGCTCAGGAAATGCTGCCTAATCAAAATATCTAATTTAGTTTGGTTCAAATTGATAATTCTTTTGGATTCTCTTTTTATTTTATGTACCTCTTTTATGATTTAAAATGACTGTGCTATTGTTTCCTAACTCACAGGTGCCAATGAGCAGATAGATTAAACACAATTTTAAACGTGTCACTAAGAATATTATTATAATCTATATATATAAAAGAAAGTCGTGTTAGTTACACTATTTATAACTCAAGAACGGCTGAACTGATTTGGCTGAAAATTAGTGAGGAGGTAGCTTAGAACCAGGAGAAGGACATAGGATACTTTTTATCACGTTCCCATTGGACGTGACATAAAACGTGGCATAACAAAACGCAACTGATATGGAATAAAAAAACGCAACTGACAGCTAAACATAATATATTCTATGGTTAATTATAGTAGAATTTTGAAGTTGACCGGTTGATGTGTTTGAAAAAAACCGTGTGGCGGAACAAAGTTCGCTGGGTCCACTATTAATTCATAAGTGTGAGGAAAAATGCTGTCATATTTTTGTAATTACCACAAAATACAATCGGTTGACATACAAAATTCCATCAAAGATTCGTTAAGCAGCTCGTTTGTATTGGTATAAATTTCATGTCAGCGAATCATAGCGATAGTCCGTTCAGCTTTAATCATAAAATAGGAGTATCCGGTTGGGTTTTCTCAAACTCCCGCCACGCTCTCCTTTCATCTGTCCATGATCTCAGTACTTGTCTATAGTTTCTCCATCTCTTTTCTCATACAACTACCTTTAAGAAAACTCTTTGAATCTTTTCTCAACTTTTATTTTTATTGCTTAGATATGTGGACGAGTTCACAGCCCACCTGGTGTTAGGTGGTTACTGGAGCCCATTAACATCTACGACGTAAATGCGCCACCCACCTTGAGATATAAGTTCTAAACTGGCAAGTATAGTTACAACGGCTACCCCACCCTTCAAACTGAAACGCATTACTGCTTCACGGCAGAAATAGGCGGGGTGGTGGTAGCTACGCGCGGACTCACAAGAGATCCTATCACCAGTGAGATAAGAGTGAGATAACTAATAAGAGAGTACTAGCGACCCGCCCTCGTTTCGCCAACAACCTAGATACCGAGTGCAGCGCCATATGCTTGGCTGATTTTTGAATCTAAACCACCCAGGGCGCCACCCAAACGCATACAAAAAAATCACTCAAATCGGTCTAGCCGTTTAGGAGGAGTTCAGTTACATACACACGTACAGTAGAATTATAAATATAAAGTTGTTACAAACCCGCTCTGGTGAATATTACGCGGCTGTTTCACTACTGCAATCTTATGTTTTGTATGTGGGCATTCACTTAATCAGTATCCATTTTTAGTATTGTAAAAATTTTGCTAATTCACATTTCAGCCGAAGACGATTGCTTTTTGGTAGAAACAGGCAAAACGATGTCGCCAATCTATGTGAGCTCAATCTGCTATAATTAATTTTTTTAAGATAGGAATTTGAAAGAGGTTGGTAGTTTTTTTATTGCTTAGGTGGGTGGACGAGCTCACCAGTTACCGGAACCCATAGACATCTACAACATAAATTCTGCTACTCACGCTGAGATGTGAGTTCTAAGTTTCAGTTTTAATAGCACAAAGGTGTCCTGTCCTTGAAACCGAAACACAAGTGTTTTACGGCAGAAATAGGCAGTTTCCTCAGCATACGTAAGCCCCAACAGTAATACTTACGGTGTGTTCAAATATATTCGCATCAAATAGTTTTTTTTTTTTTTACTTCCTTTTTTTTACTTCCGCCCTTTTCTGGGGATACTGGGCGGGGTATATCAGAGTCGAACTGACTAAAACCTCCAGTCGCTCAACAACCAACGTCCAAACCTCGCATGACACAGAACTCATGACAAGGCAAAGGGGGGAGAGTGAAGCGTTTAGTGCGGAGCACATCTCTCCCATCACCCTCCCCCTCGGGACGCCGGACTGGCGGTCGTCGGCGCCACGACCACCAGCCCTCTCGGTCGGCAGACTGTCCGAAGCCCGCCTAGATGACGCCGGTTAGAGTGGGTTACCCTACGGGATACCCCGCTGGGCCAGAACCAGCGTGGGTCGAGGATAGCCAGCCTTCCATCACCCGGATGCTCTTGCGTAAAACGCGTGCAGAGCAGCTTGCACGTCGTCTTCTTAGGCCCCCCTCACCGGTCCCCAGACCGACATGTGAGGGGGACCCGAAACACTTAGAGGGCCAGGGCTTGGGCGAGATCCGCCTCCCTGGCCCCCGCTCGACGGCGGCGGGATTGTGCGTCTCTCACGCGCCCCGCCGCCTCCTTCTGCGAGATGGTGCACTCGCAGAAGTCGAGCATCGCCTTCCACGACTCGTCGTCGCCGAGCATCGATGCCACAATACTCGGCAACGACAAGTCGGTTCCTATTTTTGCGACGAGGACACGGTGCCACCCCTCCCATGCGGGGCAGGCGACGAGCGTATGCTTTGCCGTGTCCAGGTCGCAACCACAATGGTGGCACTCTGCCGTCGGCTCAGCTGTGATCCGGTACAGGAACTCACCAAAACAACCATGCCCAGTGAGCACCTGCGTGAGCCGGAAAGTGAGGCGTCCTCTGTCACGATTCACCCAATCCACAAGGACCGGGCGAATCACCTCGACGGTCCTACGACCAGCCGAAGGATCAGCCAGCCGTCTGGACCATGACTCCAGCCGCATCAAATAGTAGCATAAAATATTGTGTCGTAGTGGTATAAACTCAAAGAAATAACTAATGCCAGAAAAGCTTATATATATTTTATCTTCTAGCTTACTGCTTTTGTTACTAGCATGAAAAGATTAAATGTTCATAGAACATTTGAAAGTTATAATCAAAAAAGAACATAAAAACAAACACCATATCAGTATAGGTAATCAATTTGCTAACCAACGCTAATATGTTTTCCGTGTTCATACAATGACAGGGAAATTTATTAGGAAAGGTACACAAAAAATCACTTTCGGATAATAAGAATCCTTTCACACATTAATAAAGAACAACGTTAGCAAAGGACGACATATAAATATGAAAGAAGATCGGTCTTAAAAAGTTTTTGGAACGAAGCTCCTTATGGGACGATGCGGAGGGGTGCCCTTACCGGGAAAAAACGTCCGTAACGTAAGATTTTTATTAGTAATGCATACAATGTACGACTTAACTTTGTAATAAGGTACAAAAAATAACATATTTTTTTATCATTCATTGACCACGATCTCAGAGCGTTCGTTTGCGCAATACACTACTAACTCTTATGCAAACAACCATGAATGAAGTGTACCACAAAAGTTCCCACATTACCGAATGACCGTGGGTTGTTGCGAAACCTCCAGTTTTATTTTCTTTATACCTCGAATAGAACTTAAAATTAATATTTTTATAATAAGGAACTTCGTTCCTATCCGGTGTCCTACGACACCACACATCTTTTTTATTTTATTTATTGATTTAGCCCCGTTTTGAGTACATGAATGGATTTTTATAGTATTTTGCAGACTTGAGTTTGTAATGGAACAAGTGAATGACATAGTACCGATTGCAGCCGAAATTATAACCACTTCCTTCGATTTTTGCGGAACATAAGCATAGTTATAGCTTTAGCTTATATAGTTTATTCTCGCGTTTTTATTATTTATTTTCGCTATATGATCTACCAAATTTCAAATAATTGACAGATTTAATCAATAATAATTCTTGAAATAATAACATTACTCATATGGAAGGCTTAGCGTATTAGATGGTTTAAGTACATCGTGTTATATTATTTTGAGTATGTATCACTAACATGTAATCAACTTTTAAATCTTCACTATTTCAAAGTGTCATTTAATTTAATTTAATTCAATAGTATTTCAGACTTTAAATAGACAGAACAAAACGAAACGAATCCAAAGACTTTTCCATTTTTACATTAAAGTTGTCTTATATATCCGTAAGCTGGAAGTTTACGGCTTCGTTGTTTGAAATGTCAGCCGCAGATAACAAATCGCCTTGACCCGCGGTCGCCAACGTCAGCTAGGACAACCGATCCACGAGCTGTCATTGCTTTATAATTATTTAACTCGCCTGCCATAACTTCATCCAAGTTTCAATTCAATCTCGAACTGCTGATTCCTTCCATTTGCCCGAACGCCAAACTGTGTAAATAGGTGGAAATCGATGGAATCAAACAAACTTCATAAGAATTTATTCTTTTAGAATATATCGGCACTATCGTTAATGTACCTATGCATAATACCTATTTGTTAAAAGTACTTGCGTGTCACCGTGTCACAGTGGATCTTTAACAATTGCACGTTTTCCGATCACGTGCCAACAATGGAACAAGATTACAATTTAATTGAATAAAGAACGCCTAAACGATCACGAACAAGCAAACATGGAAACAAACATGTTCATATGTATGTTAGATGTACACATGTATGTTAATTGTAATTAAAACTTACACGACTTAAAGCTCAAAAGTACTTCGTCATATAAGTCAAAAGGCAATTATTTGAATTACGAATTATTAATGCACTTTCCTTTTCTTTTAATAACGGTAACTGGTTACACAATTTAATTATTTTTTTTTAAAAATACAAAATATGATAGGACTTGGAAGGAAGGACTTGTCCTTAATGAAAAATAACTTCTTCATAAAATTGATTACAAAGGTCCTTAAAAGAGAACGACCTATTTACAAAGTAAATTATTGGAACAAGGAAATGTTATCAAGAGTTAATTGCTAGAACGTAGACACTACTACATTGACACCTGTCTGGAAACCAAGCCCTCTCACAATGTTTGCACTGATTATTATACAAATATAGATTAGATGAGATATTTGTTTCAGCTGTCATGGAAGTTATGATAGCTCCCGAGACAATATCGTTTTAATCAATCTTAATATTATTATAAATTAATATTTTATTATTAATCATATAAATTATTCATTTGGGTACAATCTAAATAAAAAACCTCATAGATCGCTTCATTATTTACATCATATCATAGTTTTACTTTATAGTAGACGAATCAGAAATTTAAGCTGAGCCAATGGTAAATTCTCATTATTTTGTTTAAATCATTGTATCAAAACATACAAAATATTTAAAAAACAAAACAAAACTCTTAAATAGTCGAAGGACGTTTTGCGTCTTCAAAAAATATATCATTTATTAAAAGCTTTACAGAAACAAATAAGCAAGGGGTTTGTATACGCGAAAACTTTTTATTTCAGTGATTGAATTCAAAAAATCAAACAAGCAAGCTTATAAAAGTTAGAGCCGCTCATAAAGTTAGCTTCTAGCGAAACTTTTGGTGAACTCATTTGAAATTCCCTTATTTAGCTGCCTGTTCTACTGTCAAAGACGAAAGCAACTAAATATTGAATGAGATACGTTCCATCATAAACTACAACCTATAAAAGTGGAGCTGATAATTTTTTTAATAAATACTTATAGTATACACGTATGATAAAATATATTGTGACCTATAAAATATGACTGTGGATTTGTGTTTTTTTTTTATCAATAGATAAATGGACTCATTGTTGACCTTATGCTAAGTGCTACCGGAGCCCATAGATATCACAATGTTAATGCAATGGGTGGCTACACCCATCTGAAGACTAAATCTCATTTGAATTGCGTAACGGCTGTCTCACCCAGCAAATTGAAACCCAAGACTACGGCAGAACTTACTTCGATATATAGATTAGTGATGTGGATTTATAATATGCCCTACCACCGGTAACGAAGTAAGTACTTATTATTCGGCATCTAGGCGGGCTCCGGATAGCCTACCGACCGAGAGGGCTGGTGGTCCTGGCGCTGACGACCACCGGTCGGGCGTCCCGAGGGGAAGGATAATGGGAGAGATGTGCTCCGCACTAAACGCTTCACTTTCCCTCCTTTGCCTTTTCATGAGTTCTGTCTCATGCGGGGCTTGGCAGTTGGTTGTCGAGCGACAGGAGGTTTTAGTCGGTTCGACTCCGACATGTTTCCCCCCCGTTTCCAGTGGAGGGGGGAAGTCCGGCGATTTTCTCCTGACCAAAAAAAAAACCCACCGGTAACGCAGTTTCTCAAGCTGCGTGGAGCAAGCACGTTGTGATGATACAGCCTCCAGTCAAATTTTAATATCGAAGTAATCTCGACTTCAACGGAATAATTACTAATAAAAATTGCCGACTATTTAATTAAATTACTGACTAATTAAAACGAAAACTAAAATGTTTAATAGTTGTTGGTTTTTGTTAGAATTTCTTTTAGTAGTAGTTAGTTTTTAGATGTTTACCTTAAAATATGATAATTGATAAAATATAAAACATATAAAAAAAACTCAAAAATGCTTTAACATAAAAAAAAAACTACAGACTGAACTGAGAAACTCCGCTTCCGATCGATTGAAAATATTTTAAATAGAGTAATTTTAATAACGCAAACTACATACTTACTTATAAACTCTTAATAACACATAAAAAAACGTAATATTTTTTTTAGTTATATATAACGTGGGCTTAAATACATAGTTTAAGTCGTCGTGGCCTAAAGGATAAGACCTCCGGTGCATTCGTTGTTGCGATGCACCGGTGTTCGAATCTCGCAGGCGGGTACCAATTTTTCGAATGAAATACGTACTTAACAAATGTTCACGATTGACTTCCACGGTGAAGGAATAACATCGTGTAATAAAAATCAAACCCGCAAAATTATAATTTGCGTAATCACTGGTGGTAGGACCTATTGTGAGTCCGCACGGGTAGGTACCACCGCCCTGCCTATTTCTGCCGTGAAGCAGTAATGCGTTTCGGTTTGAAGGGTGGGGTAGCCGTTGTAACTATACTGAGACCTTAGAACTTATATCTCGAGGTGGGTGGCGCATTTACGTTGTAGATGTCTATGGGCTCCAGTAACCACTTAACACCAGGTGGGCTGTGAGCTCGTCCACCCATCTAAGCAATAAAAAAAAAAAAAAGTTTATTAGCATAGTTTAATAGTTATCATTTTTCGAATGTATAATTTTTTATTGCCTCTGCAGACAGACAAAGATACTTGCGATAAATTTATATGAAACATCAATACAGATCTGTTCTAACCCTTGAAATATCTATTCATTCAAATATGTAAACAGCTTTGATAACACGAACGAAAGCTATTTATCTTAACATCGAATCTGCATAGTAGGCGTACCAAGTATCAATATTGAAATTCGATTTAGTTTTCGGTTCGTCAAATCTAATTGATTTACGATCGCAAGCTAGTACCGACAGTGAGTGTGTTATGTTTCGTGAAACATATCGCCATTTCGGATCATCGTCACCGTCTTATCCTGACATATGATTAAACAGTACATTTATTTTATTTATTCAAATATGAATGAATTTCGAACCTAAAGATTGAAGATTAGCTATAATAGAACGATCGTGAATAGTGGTTTTATATTTATGTATTAATTTTCAGTTACATTTCAGTAAATACGATTAAACTATTATAACCTTTTTATTAAAAGACACGATTTACTTTACTCTAAATATTTTTCTAAATTACAAAGAACTATAGCAATGGAAATTTATTACTGGTGGTAGGACCTCTTGTGAGTCCACGCGGGTAGGTACCACAACCCTGCCTATTATTGCCGTGAAGCAGTAATGCGTTTCGGTTTGAAGTGTGGGGCAGCCGTTGTAACTATACTGAGACCTTAGAAATCATATCTCAAGGTGGGTGGCGCATTTACGTTGTAGATGTCTATAGGCTCCAGTAACCACTTAACGCCAGGTGGGCTGTGAGCTCACCCACCCATCTAAGCAATAAAAAAAAACCAACCGGGTCTATATAGGTATAATAATTTGTAGGTTAATAACATTTTCCAAACATTATTTCACCTCTTCAACTGATTTCTTTACTGCAGTCCAAGTACGTCTGCCGGTGAAAAAACTGTTTTCTTTTGAGTGATGTTACTTTTTCTCACACTGTGCCAGATCGTGACTGGTAACTAGCATATTTTCCTTGTCTCATGTTTTGAACGAAGAAGAAATATTTTTTGACACATCACTGAAGACATTACAAGGCATTATTAAAATTAAATTTACTGTTTAAGCCGTAATGTAGTTCTGATTAGTCTACAGCTCGAGAAAACCGAATATTAGGAGACATCTCAAGCCATTAATCTGTTACGTGACTTATATATGACGGAGTAGGGACGTCCGTAATGTTTGTAAAAAGTGTGACGTCAGCCTTGCGACGTCACGGTCATTAATTTGTTGACGAATGACTCATGTTTGGGTTTCCGAAACAAAACTTCACGAGAACTTCGTATATTGCACGAGAAGCATAACAACGTTACAGAGATATCCGTACAGTACAACGGCTCGGACACGAATCAATCAGTGCTAGACAGCACGGCCGTATTTATGGGGCTTCGTACCCGTGAGCGTGTTGACACGTTTTAAACACGTGAGCGTGTTTACACGTTTTTCAAACACGTGAGCGGGTTTACACGTTTTTCAAACACGTTTTAAAGTATTGAAATTACAATAAATGGAAGTGTTTAACATCAATTTCTTATCACAGAGTAATTAGTGTTGATGATCAGTAGGTAAATAGTCATATTTGCGCCGACACGGCCATACTGACAGGCGGTGCGCGCTCTGCACCAGCCGCCCATGTATGGTGTATCACCAGAGAGTTCTTGGAGTCCATCTAAAACAATGGAATGTCTGTTTCTGAGATTGGTATCTGTGTACCTTTTTATGTTACTTTGAAAGTAACTTATTTTGTGTAGTTTTATATTGTGACGTACACTGTGGTACTTATGTAGTGGACGTACACTGTGGTACTTATGTAGTGGACGTACACCGTGGTACTTATGTAGTGGACGTACACCGTGGTACTTATGTAGTGGGCGTACACTGTGGTACTTATGTAGTGAGCGTACACTGTGGTACTTATGTAGTGAGCGTACACTGTGGTACTTATGTAGTGGGCGTACACTGTGGTACTCATGTGGTGGCATACACTGTGGTACTCATGTGGTGGCGTACACTGTGGTACTCATGTGGTGGCGTACACTGTGGTACTCATGTGGTGGCGTACACTGTGGTACTCATGTGGTAGCGTACACTGTGGTACTCATGTGGTGGCGTACACTGTGGTACTCATGTGGTGGCGTACACTGTGGTACTCATGTGGTGGCGTACACTGTGGTACTCATGTGGTAGCGTACACTGTGGTACTCATGTGGTGGCGTACACTGTGGTACTCATGTGGTGGCGTACACTGTGGTACTCATGTGGTGGCGTACACTGTGGTACTCATGTGGTGGCGTAATTTTATTAATCAAAAATAAAAACTTATCCTTTTGCCGATTGTTGATTTTGTTGTTCGACCATCCTGGTTTGTGAAGTAGATGGTAGAGGTTCATCGGCTGATGCTGGTGGGTAGTCTTCTTCCGCCGATACGGTTATCTGGTCTCCAGGTTGTTGCTCAGCGGAGGCGGCAAAGATCCCACTTGGGCGGTGCGCGCTCTGCACCAGCCTCGTTGATTCTCGTAGGTTTTCTTTGATTCCCATTGATCTGCAGGAATAAAAAGTTTCTCTGAGTAGCGCATCTGTTATACTTGCGTTACTTGTAACTATGTAAGTTTGAGACTATTAATGCGATTATATTGTAGGGTTCTCGGAGGTTTTCGTAGATTTCTCGGAGGTTCTCGTAGATTTCTCGGAGGTTCTCGTAGATTTATTGAAGGTGGGATAAGAATGTGTAAGGTGTTCGTTGTGTAAGGATATCATGGTCTTCAGATGAATTTTGTGGTGAAATTTTAGTAATCAAAAATAAAAACTTATCTTTTGTATTCATTGATCAGTTGATTGTTGATTCCGTCGCTCGACCATGCTGGTTTGTGAAGCAGACTGTACAGGCTTATCTGCTGAAGCTGGAGGGTAGTCATTATCCGCCGATACGGTTATCTGGTCACCAGGTTGTTGCTGAGCGGAGGCGGCGTGTGATCCCACTTCTGATGACGGAGAAGGGACCGCCGTGATGTTTTTAAAAAGTGTGACGTCAGCATTACTGACGTCGCGGTCATTACTTTCTTGACGAATGACTCATGTTTGGGTTTCCGAAACAAAACTTCACGAGAACTTCGTATATTGCACGAGAAGCATAACAACGTTACAGAGATATCCGTACAGTACAACGGCTCGGACACGAATCAATCAGTGCTAGACAGCACGGCCGTATTTATGGGGCTTCGTACCCGTGAGCGTGTTGACACGTTTTAAACACGTGAGCGTGTTTACACGTTTTTCAAACACGTGAGCGGGTTTACACGTTTTTCAAACACGTTTTAAAGTATTGAAATTACAATAAATGGAAGTGTTTAACATCAATTTCTTATCACAGAGTAATTAGTGTTGATGATCAGTAGGTAAATAGTCATATTTGCGCCGACATATACGTCCTGATCGTGTAACTAAAAACCGTTCGTTAAGAAAAGATTCCAATTACACGTTAACTTTCTTACGAGCGCCAATTTAGGTGCTTATTTATATAGTGTGTATTTTTATGGAGACAATGGAGTAAGATCTAATTATTACTGTAATTCCAAAGATAAAACCCCCCAACAAATAAGTCTCAATCTCTATATATAACAATGAATTGCTGTTCGTTAGTCTCACTAAAACTCGAGAACGGCTGGACCGATTTGGCTAATTTTGCTCTTGAATTATTTGTGGAAGTCTAGAGAAGGTTTAAAAGGTAGATAAATATGAAAATGCTTGGAATTAAATAAAAAGATCAATTTTCCGGACATTATCCCTTTGTTTGTTTTAAGTTTATTTTATACAAAAGCTTAGGTCTTTTATTTATCGATTGAGGCACTACGAAGTCTGCCGGGTCAGCTAGTTGTAAATACAAATACGTTACTGTTCATACTTAGGGTATGCTTTGAGACAATACCGTCGAGTACCAGTAATTGCCCAAATTAGCATCTGCTCGAATTTAATTAGAACTACGAGGTGCTATGCAAAATACATAAAAATTCCAACAGCTTCTAAGATTTAATCTCCAGCATAATTGAATGATTCGACAAAAATACGCGGAGGGTCGTTCGTAACATGGCACAAATTCTTTAAATAGATACAATTAAAATGGAATCTTCCTTGAGAACAAAAGAATACAACATGAAAAGGCAGATAGACTCAAAATGAAAACAAACCACATCCTTTCTTCGTCACAGATAAACTCAGAAGATGATGTTGGAAACCCAACAAATTGGTATAAAACCTTTTTTATTGTTGTCGTTGTGGTTTTTGACATTACATTTGAATTTTGAACTTTGGAATGTTGTAGTTTTGTCATTCTTTTTTTTCCGTGCTATTGTACGCGATTTATAAAGTTTCTAAAATATAAAATTTTATACGTGCAATCCTCGCGAGTTTATTTAACAAGTTCCTTGCCAATCCTAATCATACAGTCCATTACAGATGATATGAAACCGTGTAAGTTCATATCAGTATCAGCCTAAATCAATTTTTATACTACATATTTCAACTCAAACGAATAAATTACAAGCATAAAAAGTTTACCAAACTAAACGTAATATTCGTTTCCTGTGAAGGACATCACTCTCCATAGAACTGGTCGGACTGTGACATCACAAATAATGGCTGATAGACGTGACAAGGGTCTCAGAAACTTCGAAGTGATCATGTTTGTTTTGAAATTGTTAAATATATAATGGTAATACATAATGTTAATACATAGTGGTTATACATTATGACACTTTGTTCTTTCGACTTACTTAAATACACAGTATTTTGAAACATATGGTGACAATAATTCACAAGAGTATATTAGTTGTTCCTACTTGTTGAACTCGATTTTTTTCGGTCGTGGACTAATATGGATTGCACGCTTCATGTCTTAAATCGAGACGATATCTTCATTAACATATAACAACTATGTCTTAATTGAAATGTAATTGCACTTACTTGGCTGATTGCTCCTGAGATGTGATAAACACTTCTCAGAGTAGCCACCACAGTTCGTTGCATATTGAAATTTTCAAGCCAATGAAACAATAACTTGGGGAGTCAAGTTTCTTGTTTTATTTTTTAAAAATCGTTGCTCTAATTCACATACGTGTAAAGTGTAATCAATGGAATTAAAATTCACTAAACCATTATTTATAAATAACATACCTATCATGTTACGTACAACAAGAACATAATAAAAACCCAAAAACTACCCTATACAAATCAACGTTAATGTCTAAAGTTTTTTTGAAACAT